>NC_137077.1:89219557-89486409 GCF_951640355.1 Cnephaeus nilssonii
CAGAAGAGGCCATGGGAGGCCATGCTCATAGCACTCAGGCAGCACTGCTGGACTTGACCCACATTTGAGAAGCCTGTGCACAACCCAAAGCTAGCCCGTCATGGACTCCTTGCTCCCACACCCACCCCAGTCTGTCTCCATCATCCCTCTCTAGCTGAACCTTGGGACAATCCCAGCACTCATCTTCACTGAACACCTACGTACCTAGCCCTCTCCTAACCACCAAAGGGGAAGGCAGGTGGAAAAGTACATAAGCTATAACCCCAACCTCAAGGGGCTGCAGCTGCTTCTACTCTAAGCTGATCGATACTACACAGTCGCTATGTGCTTACTTCTCATCCCTGAAATATGTCCTAGTCTCTCTGGGTCCTCCTTGTATGGCATAGAGTAACTTCCTGGATGTAAGAGCTAAAAATCTCAGTCGTGATCAAAATCCCATTCCTAGTGCTCAACCTCACTGGTTATTGTTGATGTGGTGGTGAGGGCCTGTGAGGGAGGGGAGAGGAGGATGGGAGCGGGCTGGAAGAGGTTAATCTTCCAACAATAAAGATTTTTTTTTTTTAAAGAAAAAGAAGCCAAAAATAAATAAATAATAACAAGAGAAAATTCCAAGGCCCAGACAAACACAGGCCAAACGGAACTCTCACACACTGCTGCAGGGAGTATAGACTGACACAAACAGTGTGGGAAACTGGGAATAACATCAGAAGTAGAATATGCCACTCAGCAATTCCATTCTTTCCTATAAACCAACAGAAATGGGTTTCCATGAAAAGGTATACCAGAATATTCATAGAAGGGGAAGTACTATTTAAAAATAACCAAAATCTGGAAACTACTAAAATGTCCATCAACAGTAGAAAGGCTAAATCAATGTGATATATAGTCCCACAGTGGAATACCACAGCAATGAAAATTCATGAACTATAGCCACTTGCAACAGCGTGGATGAATCTCAGTGGGAAAATGTTGAAGAAGCCAGACACAAAAGAGCACATACTATATGATTCCACTGATGTGAAGTTCAAAAATGAATCTATGCTATTAGATGTCAGGATGGTGGTTACGCTTGACCAGGGGCTTCTGTAGGGCTTTTAGTTGCTTTACGTGACGTGATGGCTGCCTCCTGAGTCTGCTCTTCCCTATACTCTGGGGCTCCCTGGGGCCCTTGCCCAGGGGCCTGAGGGTAACTTCGGGGGTGTTGGTAAAGTTCAGTTTCTTAATCTGGGTACTGGTCCCATAATGTGTTCACTTTACCAAAGTTCATTGAATTTTCATGTCTATATGCTTTACTTCAATAAAAGGTAAGAAAAAATTTCTATTCTCTCCATTTATTCACCCCTGAAGCCCTTTCATATTAGGGAACAAAGCTGTTCATGAAAAGAAAAAAAGCACTGATCATCTGTGAGTGTGTACAATAACTAGTGTTTTTTCATCTCTAAAATGAAGAATGTGATAAGGGGGGGAGATCAACCAAAGGACTTGTATGCATGCATATAAGCATTACCAATGGACACCGACACCAGGGGGGTGAGGGCATGAGCAGGGGGGGAGGGGGAGAGAGGAGTAATGGGGGGATAAGGACACATATGTAATACCTTAATCAATAAAGAAAATGAAGAATGTGAGATAATCTCTAAGGAACCTTCCAGCTCTAGATAGTATGATGCTTTGATCCTATTCTTAGTAAAACCTCATTAATCAGTAATAAGAAATACTTCCAAATTAGTGAAAAATACAAAATATGAAACATTGGTTTAAAGAAGGCAGTATGACTGCTTTCGAGAAAAGCACGTTACAAATTAAAATATAGCCCAGCCAGCATGGCTCAGTGGTTGAGTATTGAGCCATGAACAAGGAGGCCACGATTTGATTCCTAGTCAGGGCACGTGTCCAGGTTGTGGACTCCATCCCCAGTAAGGGGCGTGCAAGAAGCAGCCAATAGATAATTCTTATCATTGATGTTTCTATCTCTCTCTCCATCTCCCTTCCTCTTTCTGAAATCAATAAAAATATATTCAAATATGTATATGTAAATGTTCACCCAATTTAAGTTAATAAAAAAATTACAATCTGCATTAGGCTTATACTACTTAATACTGCTTAGATATTATTAAAATCCCGTGTCTTGCCCACGTTAGATCCTCATTTCAACCATTTTAGTCAAGAGGAGCCATGAATGCCAAATTACTACATCTGCTATATTCTAAGTGACCAAAGTAGAGCATTATGTAGCACCACAGACTCAGGCCCCTCCAACTCCCAGGCCCCGCGCTTCTCTGCCCAGCCCTGTGAGATGAAGCCTCTGCCGCACCTGGGAAAGGCTGAGCCTGGTCCAAGCCCAATCTCGCTCCTTGAGGACCGTCTGAAGAAGGCTGCCTCCGAACATGGCAGACACACAGATTACCTAGGAAATTTACGATGCCCCGGGGAGCTCGGCAACACCACTGATGGCAGTGGACGGAGAGTTCTAGGCGCCATCATAAATAAAAGCTCTGCTCAGTGGCTAATCTCACAGTGCCTCACAAATACACACATGGATCGACCGAGGCTCGCTCACAGCCTTGAGAGCTCACACCAGAGGCCTCTCCCTCCAACTGTCAGCAGCCACAGCTTCACCAGAAATTCTCTCTGGGCCTCAGTATCTCCTTCTGTACAATGGGGGGGAAATGCTCCATGACCCTCACCTGGCTTTGCAGTGGTGACAAAGGAACTGGTTCACTAACACTTTAAGTATTTCTGGACCCCTCCTACCAAACCAGAGAGCATGGGGGAATAATGGCTCAAAGGAAGTCATTTGCTGGAGGCCATGATGCAAGTCCAAGGAGCAGCATCTGCCCAAGGGATTGGCATCTCATAAAAATTTACTGAAAAGTGAGTAAACCTTGATTCCCAATAAACTCCTCACTGACAGTTCTCCTTGCCCCACACCAGCAGAGAGAGAGAGAGAGAGAGAGAGAGAGAGAGAGAGAGAGAGAGAGAGAGAGATGCATTAACGGCCAGTACTTGACTTGGAAGAGTTAACTCACAGGGTGCAGCATCTTTGCCAAGATCTAAATGCAGTGAGTACTCCTTCAATCCATCAGAAACAAGGGCAGCTGAGTTAGGTCTCCCTTCCCCCAGCCCTGAGGCTGTGAGCAAACTTCCCCTCCTCCAGGCTCCACCACCTGTCTCTGGACCAAATATGGATCACAGAGAGGCATTTCCTGAGCTCTGTAAGCTTGCTGACCCTGGAGGTTAATCCTACCCCTCTGTGGCCAGGCCACACGGATGATAAGCCTCTCCCTCCCCAAGAGAACCACGGAATCCTAGAATTTCAGAGCTATAAGGGACCTAAGAAACCATCAAGTTCCAGGACCCAAATGTCCAGGGATTATCCCAACATCACAAAGCAGAATGGAGAGGCCAAGGTTTAAAACTAGGTCCTCTGACCCTCAGACGAATGCTCTTTTTACTATACCTGAGATAAAGCCTACTTGATATCCTAAATGCCACTGTGGCCCCTCAGCGGTGGTGACCTGGAGCGCTATGTAGACAAGGATTGAGTGGGGTGTGAAGAAAGAGAACTGTACTCACTTAACAATATCTACCTCAAGCCAAGGATGAGGGTTTTACAGTTAAGTATTTGCCGACCTGCCACTTAGACTCACAGGACCAACATTCTGCATCACCTTATCCAGAAATCTCTGGGTGTCATTCTTCAGGCTAGGACTTATGCAAGGACTAGGGAGAGTGGCTAGCCCAATGGGAAAGAGAAGAAACTGAGTCAAAGAGTGAAGGAGACTGGAGTGAGTTGGGAGTAAAATCCAGAAAACTCAAATCAACTTTTGTCTCAAATCAACTATTTATTGATGCCGCTATTCATTTGCTGGACAAATATGCAGCCAATGATCTCTGAGTGCAAGGTATGGTTGGCTTCCTAACCAATGATGCATCCTACAGAGTGTGAACTGCCCTCCTGTCCCTGCTACTAACTTCAGGAACAAGTCGCCTTCCTGTATGCTCCATAGACCCTGTGTCTGAAAACAGAGGTAAAAACATCCCAGGAATGATGTTGTGAGACTCAAAAGTGAAAATCTACATGAAAGTGCATTTGGAAACAGCCTGCATCAGTATAGAGGGTCACCATCATTTCCTCCTCCCCTGTTCTTTCACTAGAGACTGGGCACCTGAGCCTGAGCCTCCCTGCCAGTCAGTCTTCCCCAAAGGCCCTCTGTAGCTCAGCCCTGTAAGTGGCCCCTCCCTCCCTGCAGCCTCTGACCCCACTTGGCCCACCTTCCAGGTCAAGAACTGGGGCGAGTGGGGAGAGTGATGAGAGGACTGCAAAGAGCAGAGAACAGAGAAGAGCTGCCTAATCAACTGGAGAAAGAAATCCAGCCACCACATTAACATAGCAGGTGAGTCTCTAAAATCCACAGCCAGCAGCTCACACCAGAGATTTTTCTGTATCCTCCAGGGCAGAGCAAGGGATTACCACTGATGTGTTATCTGCTCCAATTCTTCCTGCCAGGAGTCAAGTATAATACCTTAGTAATGCGCTTGTGATGATGTTCCCTACACAGAGATATGTAAATTATACATAGTAGATGGAGAATGCCACACACTGACATCTGTCTCTTGCAGATACTTCCTTCTCCAGGATGTGAAACCCAGGAAAATCCTCTGGGCAGCATAAAGCTGTAGGCAGAACACTACACTGGGGGGCAGAGACCCAGCACAAACCATCAGTAACCTAGGCACAGTAATTAAGCAGATTTCGTTGAGTGGCAAATGTCTGTAAACACCGCTCTAGGAGGGGTGAATGGAAAGGAGGAGAAAGGCAGTGAAATACAAAATGAGAAAGTATGTTCCCTGTCTCATGCCTTGTGTTTCAATTCTGGGGTTTAGCCATACACACAAATATTTTATCGCTGGTCAGAATGTGAAAAGTGGCAAAATAGAGGTAGAAACATAATAAATACAAGATTAAAAAGAGAAGAAATCATCATATTCAATTATGGGGGCAAGGAGTGGCAAGGCTTTATGGACAAGATATTTAAGCTGAACCTTAAATGGTTGATAGGCTTTGGAAGACAGCCAACGGGCAATGGGAAATGAGGTAAAAGGAACTGGTTGAGCTCAAGGTGGAAAAGCATTCATTCAACAACTACTCATAGCACCAGGGAGTTTCCACGTGCTGGAGATGTAGAGATGAAGAGTACAAACAAGCATGGGTGTGGTCTGAATTGACTAGAGTCAGAGACCATGGAAGAGGATGGGAATACGCTGGAGAAGAGAGCTGGGGCCCTACCTGAGAGATTTACCAGTGACTAGCAAGACCCTCCCATTCCCATCATGTCAACAGTAGGAGGAAGTAGAAGACCTGTGTCCTCTGAGGTCCCCACTGCCTTCCCACTGGTACTCTTACCCAGCAGGCTGCCAGGGGCCTCCACATCTGCCTCACCTCTCATGGTGGGGAAGATGGTGCTTTGAGGCCTGGGAGAAAAGGGAACATGTAGTGTAGAGCCTGGTATGACTATAACTTGTCTCACTAATGCCCCTTAATCTACCCAGGGGTCCTATTAGCTCTGCTGAAAAGGTGCTGACAGGAAAGAAAATGGTTCTCCTCTGGCCTGAATGCAGAATTGGATTAAATGAGCCAAAATGCTGAAAATGCCCTTTTACCTGGCCTCAGTTGTCACTATCATCTCCTCTGCAGCCCAATCAAGGGCCTGCAAGGGCCCCATCAACTGGACTCTGGGACCACAAATACCTCTTCAGTAGCAGAGTTGACAACTTCTCTGCTGTTGGTTTCAGCAGGTCTCACAGCCAGGAACACCCTTGCTATGATGGAAGCCAATCATCCTCTTGTTATGACCTCCACTATCACCAGAATCAATTAGTTAGCATCCAGATGCATAAAACACCATTCTGGAAGTTGTGAAGAGCAAGTTAAACAAACATAGAATTATATAATCTCAACACAAAAGTTGTCAAAGGAGCTGGGAGCTGGGTGTTGGTGCTGTTGCAAGAGCTAAAAGTAGAAAACACTTAGAAAAAAAACATAGGAATAAATCTTTGTGAACTTGGGTTAGGCAATGTTTTCTCAGATACAACACCAAAACCAAAAGTAATACAAGAAAAATTACATAACTTGGACTTCATTAAAATTAAAAACTTTTATGCTGCAAACGATACCATCAAGAAAGACAACCCATAAAATATAAAAAAAATATTTGCAGGTCATGTATCTGATAAGGTGCTTATATCCAGAATATATAAAGAACTCCTACAAATCAATAACAGACAAATAACTCAATTTAAACATAGGCAAAGTATGTTGATATTTCTCCAAAGAAAATATAAGAATGGCAAATAAGTACATGAACAGATATGCTCAACATTATTCATCATCAGAGAAATACAAATCAAAACCACAATGAAATACCATTTCATATCCACAAGGATGGCTACAAAAAGACAGATAATAACAAGTGTTGGCAAAGGTGTGGATACACTGGAATCCTTTATTTTTGCTAATGGGAACATAATATGATACAGCTGTTTTGGAAAACAGTTTGGTGGTTACTCAAAAAGTTAAATATAGTTACCACATGACCCAGCAATTCCTCTCCTGGGTAGATAACCAAGAGAAATGATAACATGTCCACACAGAAACTTGTACACAAATCTTCATATTAGCATTATTCATAATAGTCAAAAAATTTATATAACCCAAATGTCCATCAGTGATGAATGGACAAACAAAAGGTGGCTATACCCATACAATCAATTATTATTCAGCAATAAAAAGGAATGAAGTACTGGCATATGCTACAACATAGATGAGCACTGAAAACATTCTGCTAAGCAAAAGAATCCAGTCACAAAAGACCCTATCTATATATATAAAAGCCTAATATGCAAATTGTCCCCTCGGGAGTTCGACCCGGAGACTGGGAGTTCGATCGCTCGCTATGACGTGTGCTGACCACCAGGAGGCGGTGCGGAACAAAGGAAGGCCCCAGTCAGCAGCCGGCAGCCAGTAAAGGAAGGCCCAGGATGGCCGCTAGAAGGCCCCAATTGGCCCTGATCGCCAGCCAGGCCTAGGGACCCTACCCGTGCACGAATTTCGTGCACCGGACCTCTAGTATTGTATAATTCCACTTATAAGAAATGTCCAGAATAGACAAGTCCATAGAAACAGAACACAAATTAGTGGTTGCCCAGGGCTGGAGTTGGAGAGAAGGTTGGGGAGAAATAAGGAGTGACTGCTAATGGGTATGGGGTTTCTTTGGGGGGTGATAAAATATTCAAAAAATAGATTATGGTGATATACAACTCTGTGAACATACCAATCTACTGAGTTGTACATGAAATGAGTGTATTAGTTTGCTAGGGCTACCATAACAAAGTACCACAGACTGAGTGGTTCAAACAACAGAATTTATCTTCTCATGATTCTGAAAACTATAAGTCCAGAATTGTTGGCAGGTTTGGTTTCATTCTGAGGTCTCTCTTCTGGTCTTGTAGATGGCCTTCTTCTCTCTGTGTATTCACATGGTCCTTCCTCTACATCTCTGTGTCCTAATTTCTTATTAAAGGACCAGTCATATTGGATTAGGGCCCACCATAATGACCCCATTTAACCTTAATTTACATTTTTGAAGATTCTTTTTCAAATACAGTCACATTTTGAGGTACAAGGGGTTAGGCCTTCAACTTGTGAATTGGGGAATGGGACACACAACTCAGCCCATAACAATGGGAGAATTTTATAGCATGTGAATTACATCTTAACACAACTTTTTAAAAATGCCATCCACAAATCCTAGAGATTAGAAAGTCCAACCCATTGTTTTACAAATGGGAAACTGAGGCCCAGAGAAGGGGGGCTACTTGCCCCAAATCACAGTTGGTCAGAGGCAGCACTGGGAGTAGAACTCAGTGCTCTTTCTACTGCACCGTCCTGCCACCTTAGCCTCTAGGGCTCATAAACTGAACAGACAATGATGGAAAAGGAAATTTTACACTTAAGAAAAAAAATGCCTAAGAAGTTAGATCATGTGCAATTAAGGAGTAAATACACTCCATAGCATGTGGGAAAGGGGGACAGGCAGGAAAACTCTGAGGAGGCCCTGGAAGAGACATGCACAGTGACAAGCAGAGAATCCATGGGCGAATTCTACATTAATTCCATATCTGTGGTATGCGAGGTGTAAGGGGAACATGTTCCTGAGCAAGATGTGAGTTACAGAAGAGTTGGCACCTCAGCCAATCCCTGAAGAATGGGTCTAATTTCACCTGGGTGAGGACTTTGCAAGAAAAAGGAACTACATGACCAAAGGCAGGTAATTTCCAGACCTGTTCAGAAAATAGTGTGTTGGCTGATGTAATGGAAGCATATGGTTTATACAAGAAGCAGTGGGGGATAACAAAGCAAAGGTAGGCTGAGGTCAGATTCTGGAGAGCCTGGCATGGGAAGTTTAGAAGCATGGACTTGAGAAAAGCTAACAGGGAGTCACTGAAGGTTCTGGGGCAGGAGTGTGGCATCGCCTGAGGAGGACCGGAGAAAGTTGGCTCCACCCACAGCCAGCAGTTAGACTGGCTGGCCACTTCAATAGTTCCTGTAGGAGGCATTCACAGGACAGGGGAGGCTGGTAACAGAGCTGAAGGGAAAGAGCCAATGAGAGACAGGGGCGCAGGAAGTTCCCTGCTTTTGGGGGGACTGGAGGTGGTTACAGATCTTAATTAGACTTAGGAAAGCAAGGACTTGAGGAAAGCAGAAGAGGAGGGAACTCTCTGTAGGCACTGAAAAGCCGCCAACTCCTGGGGCCCATGTTATGATCTGGTGCTGACAGTCCTTCATCTTTTCCATTTCTTTCTTTCTTTTTTATTTCATTTTATTTTATTTTTTTTTAGAAGATAAAGGGAGGGGTGAGGAAGAGGAGAGAAACACAATGGAGTTGCTTGGTGAACAAAAGCCCTGGCACATTTCCGCGAATCTTTTTTAACAGGGTGTGCTGCTCTGTGAGCACCCTATAATCATACCTACTGCAGGAAAAGAGCCCAGAACTTACAACTCAGGCATAAATGCATCCTGGACGGCGCCGGGGCCTGCCTGCCTGCTGCCTGCCAAGTGTCCACCTGATCAGGGAGGGAAAGGAAAGGCCCAGGTCCACAGAATGGGAGGACACAGCATAAAAAGTCTGGAGGCCTTGGGTCGAGTCTTTACCAGCTTTATGACCTTGAGCAAGACACTTAACCTCTCTAGGCCTGTTTCTTAGTCTGCACTGACAACAATAGCAGCTACTATTAATTATTCAGTGTCTACTGTATGCCAAGGGCAATTTTAGTTTTTATCCCTTACAAAACACCCTATGTAGTATTAGTCTCCCCACATTCCAAATGGAGAAACTAAGGTCCAGAGGTTAAATAATCAAGTTCAGAAGGCTATGCTTAAACCCACATTTGCCTACCTTCAAAATCCCTATTCTTAAACTATACCACACTGCCCTAGCCGGTTTATCTCAGTGGATAGAGCGTCAGCCTTTGGACTGAAGGATCCAGGTTTGATCCCAGTCAAGGGCACGTACCTAGGTTGCAGGCTCAAACCTTGGTCCTGGTCCGGGAGCATGTGGGAGGCAACCAATCGACGTGTTTCTCTCACATCCATGTTTCTCTCACTCTGTCTCTCCCCCTCCCTTCCAATCTCTCTAAAAATCAACAGAAAAATATCCTTGGGTGAGGATTAACAAAAACAACAACAAAAAAACAACTATACCACACTTATGTGATTAAGTGGAAATAATAAAATCTGTTCTCCCTACATTCCTCAGTGGGGAGAATTCATACTCAATACTGCAAGGGTATTATTGTCCTTATCAGTAATGCAGTTACTCAAGGTCAAAAGGTGGTGGCCCTCCTGTCAGCTAGCCTTCACCTCAACTAGGGCCCTCGTTCCAGCCCTTCTTCTCCAGAAAGCCATCACAACTAGCCCAGCCTAGCATCCCATCCCTTCCACCACTGCTGACCCACTGTCACTTCCTCCAGGATGCTCTCGGTCCGCGGTTGATTCACGAGACTCTTAGCAGCAAAGCCCAAGTCTCACCTTGATTCTAAACTCCGAGAGTCTATCCCATCAGGAGACAGTGGATAGCTCCATTAGCACCTTCCCTTCCGAACACTGGGGTTCCCCACCTGCTACCCCTCACTCTCCCCAATCCTGGAGGGGATTACATGAGAGGATGTAGATAGAGCCTCTAGAGTAGTGCCCAGCACCCAAAAGGCCACTGTTCTGTACTGCTGTTCACAGATCTGGGCCCAGACACTGCACACCATTTCAATTCTTCAATACCATGTCCCCTTCCTCTCGTGTAGTCATCACATGCCAAAGATGCACCCAGACAAACGTCTTGATGCTCCTGACAAGCACACCGACCTGTTATTAACAGAGGAAAATTGAACTTGACATTGTCAGTGATCTGAAACCTCCCAGCTGAGGAAAGCTTTGTTTTTAATAAATAATAAATAGCACAAGGTGTTTATTTTCCTAGCGAGTCATATTTCTTAAGTATCACTAGGCTGGCATGTCCTGGCTGTCATATGGGGAAACTGTGGAGGGATGCTGGCATCTTCAAGTCCCTTCTCCTACATGAGGAGTTCAAAGCACCTTCACCTCCTCTACAGCTCTCAGAGGAGAGGCGAGGGAGAGGGTGGGCCCCAGCAACTCTGCCTCCAATGTGCCGACAATAAATACTTGCTAAGCGCCCATGGGGGACAGTTTTCCTCACTACACGGATGGGAAAATGGAGGAAAGGCCATTTACTCAGCACCCACCTAAGCAATATTCCCAGTTCTGACTTTATGCTTCAGGCCCTCTCTCATCCGAGGCCTAGCTCCTCTCAAAGGACTTGCCAGAGGAACTAGAAAAGATGATGTGGTCTCTTGCTTGAGACAGACAGACACAGACACCCCGTCCCAGGACTGACTGGGAGGGTGTACAGAGACTAAGTACTTCACAATGTCTCAGTTAGTTCTTACTGCAGGAGTGGCCTTCTCGTGGTGACTTCCTAATCCTCAGAACAGAATCAACTGTCCCTGCCCGAGCATTTCCAGAGCAGCTTGTCTGCTGTCACATTTGTGTCACCGATCACATGATGCTTCATGTTGTAATCGTGCAAGTTGCTGCCCTCCCCGATAATTTTTATCACCTTTATAGTTCTATGTTCCTTCGACACCCCAAAATGCCCAGCATAACAATTTGCCCGTTACACATACAGCAAGGGTCACAAACTGGCACCCTAAACCACAGATATGCTTTGTTTGGTCTCCACCACATTTTACATTTTTTTAATTAGTCACCAACAATTAAAAATCAGGAGTTTTTACCCAAAAATCAGCAATTCAAGCTTCCCTCGTGAAAAAAATGGAATGTCTAGCAATACCAGGCTCGTTGTGGTGTGGCAACAATCAGCTGGGCCTAAACAGGAGGTAGGTTTACAGATCGGGTACATGGTCTTCAATTTGTTACAGACCCACCACCCTGACCCATTTCACTCATCTGAGTTTGCAGCTTTGCATTAAAGTCTAATTGAACAGGTGAATCTGTGGTCATTTCAGACCACAAAATCCCTGAGGGTAAGAGCCAGATCTATTTCTCTTGCTTTGAATGGGGTCAGATGAAGGAAGTGCACCTCGGGAACCAATGAATGACTTAAACCATACAGTCAAAATCTACATATACAGGCCAACAGGCTTCAGAGCCTGCGCCACAACAAAAATGTAGTTAGCAGCCTTTAAAACAGGGACTCTGCTGCCTAACTCATTCCCAGGTAGTTTGTAAGGACAGACTTAGACCAAGATCTGAGCTAATCCTGAGGCTGTTCTCAGGCACCTGAGTTCTGGCTGGTATTTAACAGCGCAGAATGAGATCTCCCATTCTCTAGGAAAATGCTCGGCTTCTTATCTCATCTTAACAAAATAATGCAAATGGGAAAGAAAGAAAAAAAGAAAGAAAGACACACACATAAACAAACATATACTAGTGTATATACACACACACATAAATACACATATATTATTAACAACATATTGGTGTATATTAATGCAGTAACTGTAAGGTAAGTTCAAAAAGTGTGAACAAGCTAAAAGTTCAACAATGGGAAAATCAATAAGTATCAAGAATTACTGTGTAGACATTTAAAAGTCTAATTGTAATTATTATGTAGCTGTGGTAGAACATTAAATAAAGCAAATAGAATGCAAAATTCAATCTGCATTATGACAATGAGCATGTAGAAATCATGTTTGTAAGTAAATACAGACTGAAAGCATCATAGAAAATGGAAAGTTGATTTGTCATGCTGGCAGGTTTGTGAGGCGTCCTTTTTTCCCTATTCTGTTGATTTATACTCTCATTGTACAACACTATTTATACTAAAGGTATTTTTTTAAGTGTCCAGCCTACTCCTCCTGACTCTAAAATAAGCTAGCACAATCCCAAACCAGATACTGATGAAGGGTAAGTGGGAAAGGGCTCCTTTGCTCAGGGCCTTCTTGGAGTCCCATCGGGGATAGGTATGAAGTAAAGGTTTTGTCACAATCAGCATGCAGAGTTGGGGGAGCTTCCAAGAAGGCTTGGCCTGCATCACCCCCTCCCCCAACATGCACACACTGCAAAGGGAAATTCAGCACTCCTCACTGAGCAGATACTCCATGCCCACCCCCCCACCCCCACCCTTCGTGTGTGGCCCTTCACTACTCTGTCACTCGAGTGTGCCAGTGTGCGATTGTCTCCGAGTCCCTATCTTCTGATGCGTGTGAGAAGGCTGTGAGGGTCTCCAGGCTGGAGATTGCCACACCAGCCCTATCTTTTCTTTTTTTTTTTTTTTTTTAATCCTCAACTGAAGATATGCCTACTAATTTTAGAGATGGGAAGGGAGAGAGAGAGAAACATCTATCGACTGGTTTCCTTCCATATGTGGCCCAACCGGGATCAAACCCACAACCTTTTGGTATATGAGACTATACTCCAACCAACTGAGCCACACTGGCCAGGGCACAGCCCTATCTTTTCAATTCACATCTCATTGTGTCCATTGTGGAGAGTTAGGGGCCAGGTCCAGGGAAAAGGCTGTTCATCGAGGGAGGCAGAAATGTCAAAGGGCAGGATGACCACTGAAGCACCTTCTAAAAGGAGGGGGCCACCATGGCATCAGGCCAAACGCTATGGCGGAGCCCGGGCAGGCAAGGGAGGAGCTGAGTAGGCCATGTGGACATCCAGAAGACCTGACCCCGCAGTGGCCTCCTGATGGCCAGGTGGTGAGGGGGCATTAGGTGGCAGCTGCCCTTTTTAAACTGTGAGAGAGAGCTGGTGCCTTGGAAAACAAAAAGAGAAACTTTCTTACATCCACTTTCCAATTGGAACAGACTCCCCGGGGAGAGATTCCCTACTTTGAATCATACCCAAATCCAGCAGGGCATCCCATTTGCAGGGAAATTCACTTATACTCAATTGTTGGTCTTTTACTTTTCAATTCCAAAAACTGGCTTTGTATAAAGGGAGGGAGGGAGGGAGGGACGGAGGGAGGGACAGAGGGAGGGAGGGAAGGAAGGGAGGAAAGGAAAGAAATTTTATTTATTGCTGCCCTATTCTGTGTAGCATTTGTGGTTCTGGAGGAAGTCCCCAGGAATGGGGCCACAATCCAAACTAGAAGGGTAGGAAGCAGGTGGCCCAGCTGGTCAGGACCTTAAACCCATTGAAGGGCATTTGCAACCCCCACGCCTGCCCAGCTGGTAGCATCTGCCTAGAGGGGAAATGGTAGGGAAGGGCTGGAGAGGGCCAAGAGGGACCAAATGTGAAGGCCAATGGCTAAAGCTGGCCCCTCCTCCTGTAAGCAATCCCTACCAGAGGGTTATTTCCAGGCACTTTTTCCTGTGAGAAAAGAATGGAAGGAATGCAGCCTAGCCATTACCCAAATCCACCCCACAAGGGCTCCATGCCCAATTATGTACAGAGGGGGAGTGGAGGGAGACCCCTCCAGAGCCTGTAATCAGCAAATCCGCTTAAGAAATTCAAACTGGCAGCCAGAAACTAGTGACATAGGTAATGCAATACAAAGGCGGGCCTCCCTGAAAGCTTCAGTACGCATGCACGCTCCCCAGCTCTGCGGGTAGGAGAGTGTGTGCTGGACGCACAGCCTCCACTAACCACAGGAATAGGTGGCCAGAAACACTCCTGGACTGTTATAGCTCTCCAGGGACCTGATCTCCAGGAAGTGCTCGCAATTGCAATCCAATTGTGTCCCTGGCTAGGGAAGCCAGCTGGAGACTGGGGACTGTGCCGGGGGAGGAAGAACTTCATTGGGAAAAAATGTTGACAAGAGTTTAATGTGGAGTGAGCGGAAGGACAAAGGCTTGGATGGAGAAGCCTGACTGAGAAATAAGGCATTCAGAGTGCTCCAGCGATTTGAATGGGGCTGTGCAGGGAGTATTGAGTTAAAAGGAACAAGAGGGGGCTGGACTCCCCAAGGCCAGGCCAGGCCCAGGGTGAGGAAGGGGCAGTGCATGTTCTCCTGCAGTGCCTGGAACTTGGCACCTTGAAATCAACTCTAAAGTGGGAATTAGCTTAAGGCAACCCCCAGCTAGAAGGAGAGCTCAAAAAATTGAGACCAAAAAAACATGCTGTCCTCACTTATGAGATCAAATTAAATGGTGAAGAAGAAAAACTAGCATTAATTAAGCAGTTAGCATGGACCAAGCATATGATACCTCTAATCCTAACAACCTGCAGCAAAGTGGGTATATTATCCTAATATTGCAGATAAGAAATCTGCAAATCTGCGAGTCACCCTGTCATGTGACTGAAATCAAGACTGACGCCACGTCTGTGTGCACCTCCAGAGTCCAGATATACCAAGATCATTTGGGGGTTCTTGATGCAGTTTTTCCAAAAGTAAGCCCTCCTCAGCCCAGGCTCTTGGTCAATAACAACAAAGCAGCTCACTGGGTGGCCTTAGTCAAGTTCCTTAGTCTCTCTAGGCACCACTGCCCTGTGTGTGGGTGTTCTTCTCTGTCTCCCCCTCAGACCATGCACTCCCTGAGGGTAGAACACTCCTCCAAATTCTGCCTGCAGCCCTCTGCCTAGAGCTGCATCTGGCACACCAGACACTCACTCAGTGTCTGCTAGCTAAATGAATGAATCAATGAATGAATGCATGAACAAACACTCCTCAAAGTTAAGATATGCCTCAGAAGAAAGCACTTATGAGTATTTGCTCACCAGATTTCTCCTCAAAAGTAGAAGACTTGGACCTCTCCAAACCTAACTGTGCATTAAAATAATCTGGAAATCTTTTCACTATACAGATTCCTGCCCCACTCCCAGAATTTCAGACTGAAGATCTGGGCTGGGGGCCCAGGAGTCTGAATTATTAAAAAGCTTCCCAGATATCTCTAATCCAAAGCCAGTCTAGTATCATAAATGTATCTTACTTGGCTTATACCCATTCAGTTATACAGTGGGAACGGATGAGGCTAAGAAATAAAAACCAGTGACTCTCTCCTAAGGCCTCTTTTCCAAAGGGCTCAAATCAATTTTTATGCTGTGATGCTATTGCCTATTAGATTGAAACAGGGTAGCAATGCTTCTCCCCATTCTATAGGTTGGTAAACTGAGGTCTGTCCAAGAAAGAGTACTAATTCCTTTTTATACCTCTCCCTCTAGTTCCTGAAGAAGGTAGGTATTAGAGCCTTTGGGGCCTCACCTAGATTTCTGGGGGGGAAAAGAGAGAACAAGGCCAGACACAAGTCTGGCTGCAGGCAATGCTGATGCCAGGACTGATCTCTCTATGCCTCCTGCCCAGACATGGAGGACAAGACACAGTTGTTCTTTGACAGCTCATATACCTCAAGTCTAAACCCCAAACACAAAGTCTCAACAATGTCAAATCATCTGGCTAGAAGGAACAGAGACCCCATCCCCTTCCTCTCACACCTGTGCCCATCTCCCTGTCCCAGAGATTGGGAAAGGCCACGTATTTATTCATTCATGAAAATTGCAGCAAAGCTAAGAAGTGCCAAGCAAAGGAAAAGAGTTAGAAGAGTTTGAGTCCCAAGAGAACATGAAGAAAACATTTAAATATTCCTATTATTTTCAATAAAAGAGTAGTCCATCTGGAGGAAGTAATGCTGAGAGTCTGAAAGCTAAGCTATCCACACTCCACCAATTACCCAAAAGCTGGGACAGACACCCTGAGCCCTCTCTCTCAGCAATGGGCGACACCTCTTAGAGGCAGAAACCAAAGTCACCTGGCCAACACACCCCAGAGGCCCTCTCTTCCCTCACCCCCCTCCTTCCACCCAGTCTTGGATGAGACTGATGGAGCTGAACAGCTGCAGCTGTGAGGGAAGGGAGGTGGACAACAGCTGGACAGAGGGAGGGCCCCTCCCCTCCCCCCTCCCCCCCACCCCACCCCCCCACCCCCACCCCCGGGCAGAGTCCCAGCCAGAGCTGGAGAGGAAGGAGAGAGACAGGTCTCCTCTGCGCACTTCTCTTGCAGGACTGGAATGTGAGCCTTCAGCTCCCCTCTGACCTTGCTCCCTAACCCTCCTGGTCATCAGGGGAGCAAGTGTCTAGATTCCACAAATAGCAAGGTCATTCAGAGGTGTGGTTTGCAGGCCCTGTGGTTGCAGGCCCTCAAGAAGGCAGCCCCACACTGCTCAGCTATGCTCCGTGAAACATTCCACACCCCCTCCCCGCCGCCACCACCACCACTACTGGCCTCCCACAGGCCACGGGTGCTGGACTAAGGAGTCTGACCCCCAGCCCCACATGGTGGAGGCAATGCCATGATCTGCAGTGAAGAGTACTGGCCTGATGGTCAGCGGACACGGGTTTTGTCACAAATTAAGCTTGTGACTCTTTTTTAAAAAAATATGTTTTTATTGATTTTAAAGAGAGTAAGGAAGAGAGATAGAGAGACAAAAACATCAATGATGAGAGAGAATCATTGATCGGCTGCTTCCTGCATGCCCCCTACTGGGGATAGAACCCACAACCGGGGCATGTGCCCTGACCGGGAATCGAACCTCCTGGGTTCATAGGTTGACGCTCAACCATTGAGCCAAGCCGGGCAATCTGTGACTCTTGACAGACTTGGGATCAATCTTGATTCCACTAAAAAGCTTCATGACTTTGATTACTGGTTACTCTGACTACAGAATGAGGATGGTAACATATGCTTTACAGGGTAGTTCCTAGATTGGAAGGGGTGGAACCAGTTCCTGTTCCATGATAGGTACTGATGTTTGTGGGTAACAGTTTCTTCACCTGTAAAATCAGCATGCTAGGCTAGATGGTCTCTCACATCTCCTCCAGCTCCTATAAAATCGACTCATGAAATGGATCCCCTTCTTCCCTTTCCTCTAAGGAGAATCGCTGCTCAAATACATTCCCTGAGGCGAGTAGCACACAGTTGTGAGAGGTGCATTAACCTCTTCAGACCACTAGGGTTCAAAATGTTCCCTAAGGGGTAATTTATTAAATGGGTCCTAATTGCTTGGTAATGTACCTTCCAAAAGTCACTTCACTGTGCTATGATTAGGCCTGGGATTTGCCAAGCGCTGTCATTCTCTTTGCAACTCCATAATGGAACCCTAGGATGTGGGCAGCTGATCCATTGGAGAGCTGTATATCTAATCGGGTTCAGAGTCCTACCAACAGAGCCAGACAACCTTTCATTTAAATTTCCAGTGTGTAAACACAGAGATACAAAATTGATACACCTTGTAGTAAGATATGCCTTTTACTAAGTAAATATACATTTCCATAGAAAAAATGCAGACACTGCTTCTGCAGTGTCTCCCAGGTAAATGAGGCACTTAAGACTTCTCCCTTCATATTCTCCTATCCAGACCTTACACTCAATCTCCAAACTTGCCCAGACCAGACTCGCAGGGGCCAGCCCTTTATCTGACAAACCATGTCCCCAACATACCTGCAAACCAGTCACACAGTTCAGTGATTTCTTACCAAGAGCAAATTACTCATAACACACCTCACACAAAGGTGACCCAGCCGTGTGTGGCAACACTGCAAGTGAAAACCAGTGGTGTAGAACAGTACTGTCCAATATGGCAGCCACTAGCAACAGGTGGCCACTTAAATTTTATTTTAATTAGCAAAAAGGAACAAAATTAAAAATGCAGTTCCTCAGGTGGACTAGCCATATTTTAAATGCTCAATAGCTACATGCAACTAGTGACTACTGCATTGGACAGTGCAAACTAGAACTCTCCATCATCGCAGCACTGGTCTAGAACAGCGGTCGCCAACCCATGGTCCGCAGACCACTGGTGGTCCGTGAGGTCCGAAAGGTTGGCGACCGCTGCTCTAGAAGATGTACTTTTCAGGGGCAGAATAGGCCACAGGTGGCTCAGACTGAATCTGGAAGGGGACAAGGAGCGAGGGGAGGGCCATCCTGGAGGAGGAGGGGCCATTTCCCATTGCTTCAGGTGAGACACCACCAGGCAGGTGGCTCCAGCAGGCCCACCAGCTCAGGCTAAGCACCTCAGCGAGGGTCTTCCTAGGCCTAACACTCGGCAGGATGCAGCCAGCAGCTGTCACACTATGCTTCATTTTGGAGATTCATAGGATGCTTGTCATTCTCTCTAGCCCCTGGTAGACTCCTGGATCTTGACCCAGAGAAGGGAGCAGAGCTACCCTCCCGCTGCCCACCTCAGCTGAAGTGTAACCTACAGAAGGCCAGGATCCTCTGCCTCCATCCCAGACTCAAAAATATCAGGCTGCAAACCCAGAGGGAGGTGAGAAAGCTGGTTTTAATCAAGCACCTACTATATTCAAGGCACCACCAAGATACTTTACTTACATTTTCCCGTTTGATTAAAAAAAAAATGCTGCAAGGTAAGTATAGTTATTTTCCAGATGAGGAAACTAAGGCTCAGAGAAGGTAAGTGACGGCTGCAAGATGGTAAGGGTTACCGTCTGAACACAAACCCAGAGAAGTCTGACTCCAAAGCTTACAATCTGCCCTGACTGGTTTGGCTCAGTGGATAGAGCATCGGCCTGCGGACTCAAGGGTCCCAGGTTCGATTCCGGTCAAGGGCATGTACCTTGGTTGCAGGCACATACCCAATAGGGAGTGTGCAGGAGGCAGCTGATCGATGTTTCTCTCTCATTGATGTTTCTAACTCTCTATCCCTCTCCCTTCCTCTCTGTAAAAAATCAATAAAATATATTTAAAAAAAAAAAAAAAGCTTACAATCTATTACCCTCTCAGAGGCCACAGGTCCATGGGCAATGGATGCAGAAAGGACAGGCAATGCCACACCTGTCCCCCAGGGACCTCTCTGAACACATTGAACTTGAGTTTCTGGCCTGAGAGAGCCCAGAATCTCAGGAAGGTCTTGGCATTAGAGAGGTGAAGAAAGGCCAGAGTCAAAGCAGGGGAGCAGAATAAGGAAGGAGGAGGAGGAAGACAGTGGTGGGACAAAAGCAAAATCAAGGAAGAAGTGCACGAGGTGTTTGAAATTATTCCAAGTGTAATTCATTATTTCTGCCATTATTTGTCTATTACCTGTATTCCTCAATTAGGCCTTAGGCTCCATGAAAGGATGACCTCATCTTATTCACAGCTGTGTCCCTAGCACTAGCAGAGCAGGTGCTCAATAAATACCTGTTGGAAAGATGGGTAGGTGGATGGAATGGCAAACTGTCAAGGGACTGTGAAGAAAGAAAAGTCCTCTTTTCTGCCTTTTCAGAGACCATTATTTCCAAGACACCTTTCTGCCCTCTGGGCCAGCTCAGCTACCCGAGGGCTCTGAGACGTCTGGGGAAGCTGTCCTCCTCCAATGGTCCAACATCCTGGGCCCTGTTTTCCCCTCTCCCATCATCCACAACCCTATCACCACTCTCCTGGTGACCACAGGTTATGAATTTGGCCACATCAGTCCTAGAGACCTCAAAGTCATCTGGTGCAGTCTGCTCATTTCACAGATGAGGAGGCTGAGACCTAAGAGAGGAACTGGCTTGCCTGGCCACAACTTCAAAGTGGAGAAAGTTCCTCATAACAATGCCAGCAGAAGCTTGATAATAGAAGCTCAGTGCCAAGCCCCAAGTGCCTTGTAGCTCGGTCACAGAGCCAGGCCCAGTGCCTGCAGCCCATCTGTCTCTCCAGCCTGCCAAGAGCCCTTCCTTCCCCTGTGCCCCTGTTGATGAAACCCACCCCAGGTGATTCAGAACATTGTACTGGGGGAGGCTTTGCTGGCTATGGTGCCAGGCCTTTAATTTCCGATTTCCCAGCCTGACACCCCTAACGGTCCTAGACCTCTCTGCTCTGAGCCCCATGTGGTCATACATCACCTTGGCTGATGCCAGCCATGCCTTCCCAGCCATCTGGACAGAAAAATGAGGAAAGAGAGGATAGGATGATCTTGGCAGAGAGACCAGACCAATGGGAAGCTACGGACACCTGGTCCCTACCCTTCCTTACCTTGCTGTGTATGTGCTATTAAGATGCAAGGGTGATGGGAATGCTTCTTTTTTTTTTTTTTTATAGGACTCAGTTTCCCCATAAGTAGCTGGGAATCTTCAGCCCAAACTCAGCAAGGTGTATTGAGATGGGAGTATTTCTTCCCCCAGATACAAAAAAATAAAAAAATAACAAACCCCAGTTGGGCACTTCCTAGGTACAGTAGGGCTCTGCCCTCGAAACGCTCTCAATCAAGTCGGTTAGTCAAAACAAGTTCACATACAAAGGTTAATTTCACAAATGAGAGCACTGCCAAATGAAGAATACAAGGCAAAGGCACCACAGACTGGCACAGGTAAGAAGGACACGACAGGAGAGACCCTTGAGCTGGCGCTGAAAGATGGGTGTGATCTCAAGAGTCTAAAGGCGAATGCGAATTGTGGCTCCTGAGCACAGGGTAAGCGTGGTCCCTACTGGAGGGCCTCACTGTCTAAGTAGTGAACTCACAGGCCACCCACCAAGGATGCTCAAGGCCGCTGGATGTGCGCTGTGCCACCTGGGGGTGGGGGGAGTAAAGGAGCCTGCAGGATGAACTTGATGCATGAAAATGAGAATTTTCTAGGAGATGACCTTGAGCTTCACAAGGAAGCAAAGGAAGACAAACAAATTGAATGCTAAGAAACACAATTTGACAATCAGATTATCCTTGTAATCTAAAGGTTTGGGGGAACAGGGGAAAGAGACAAGTATCATCACTAGATAGTGTTCAAATCCAAGCCCTTTGGATCCTAATTAGGCCAAAACACAAACTTCACTGAAGTGGAGCCCTGACTGTGGCTAACATGCTACTGAAACCTCCGCTTTTACCTCCCTGGGTATAGCTCCAGCCTAGGGCCACTCAAGAAAGAGAGAGAATCAACTACGGAGGAGCCTGGCAGGAGCTGTCCACATCTGTGCAAAGGATGGAAAGCAGCACTCATTAGAAACTCTACTGCATTACTTTCCTGGGGCTGTCGTAACGAAGTACCACAAAATGGGTGGCTTAAAACAACAGAAATTTATTGTCTCACATACTGGAGACTAAAGTCTGAAATCAAGGCATTAGCAAGGCATTAGCAGGGCCATGATCCTTCCTTGCCTCTTCCTCACTTCTGGTAGGTGCTAGCAACCCTGATGTTCCTTGGTTTGTAGCAGCACCACTCCGATCTCTGTCTCCATCATCACATGGGTGTTCTTCTTAATGTGTTTCTGTGTCCAGATTTCCCTCTTATAAGGATATCAGTCATCAGGTTAGGGCACGCCCTAATCCATATGATCTCATTTTAATCTGATTATATCTGCAAAGACCCTATCTCCAAGTAAAGAGATTCACAAGTTCTGGGTAGATGCGACTTTGGGAGTGAGGGAAAACACTATTCAACCCAATATGTCCACCTATTGCCAAAAGATGCCTTTAGAGTCAGAGATGCTGACCACCGTGGGGAGACATTACCCTGAGGTGGTAATGCCATCTTCTACTCAGCACCATGGCCACCCTCAGACCCCTTATGAAGCCTGAGATCATCAAAAAGAAGACCAAAAAGTTCATCTGGTATCAGTCAGACCAGTATCATCAAAAGTCTTAAATTCTAGACCCAAATCCACCTCTGACTGGCCAGGTAACCTCAGCCAGAATGAGAGCCCTCTCAATGACTCTGTTCTCTGTGAGGGGAGAATTTGGATTTGATTTCCCAGGTTCCTTCTAACCCACAAACTGCCAAATTCAAAGCAAATGAAAATCAGTACAAACTCATGATTTTTTTAAGTATAAATACAGGTAGTCCTGGCCGGTTTGGCTCAGTGGATAGAGTGTTGGCCTGTGGACTGAAGGGTCCTGGGTTCGATTCCGGTCAAGGGCACATGCCCGGGTTGCAGGCTCGATCCCCAGCAGGGGGGCTGCAGGAGGCAGCCAGTCAATGATTCTCTCTCATCATTGATGTTTCTATATCTCCCTCTCCCTTCCTCTCTGAAACCAATAAAAATATATTTACATGTAATACAGGTAATTTAATACAGGTAAATAAATGCAGGTAAACAGAAATAAATAAAGGTATGTGTATGTGCATGTGTTGGCATAGATTTCCTAGCTGTATTCTCTACAAGGATTGAAGCAATGACACTCCCGTAGCAATGAACACACCCAGTGCCTAGATCTTAGTTTCTAAACACCATTCTCCAGCAATGAAACCAAGACTCCTTAGAGAAGTGATTGATTCCAGGGCTATGACAGAAAAAACGCAGCGTAAGCCTAGAGTATCTTGTGATGCCAAAAAGTAAGGAAGTACTCAAAAAAAGATGAAACCATGTCAAAAGGGCACAGGTTCACCTTAGTACCAGTCAGACCAATATGTCAAAATTAAGTGTAACTGGCAGAAACCCAGAGGCAGTGACAATATGACGTGCAGAAGATTTGAGGGCCAGGTCTTGATGCCCAGCTTTGGTTAGAGAAGCAACAAGAAAACAAAGCACATGCTGTCCAGTGGCTTTCAGAAGTTCTTGGTCCACACATCCAGGAGCTTGATGTGCTGCTGAATCTCACTGTGCTGAGATTACTCACAACGTCTCCTCAAAGACCCGCAAAACCACCGTGGAAAGAGCAGCCCAGCTGGCCATCAGAGTCACCGGTCCCAATGCCAGGCTGCACAGTGAGGAAAATGAATAGACAGCTTGTGCACACATTGTATTTGTGTTAATGAAACCATAGCATTCTGGCAAAATAAGACATATTAGAGAAGGGGCACTGAGAAGGACGCAGCACTGCATCTGTGATATTCTTGCCAAAAATGCATAACCTCACTCTCAACATGAGAAAACACTGGCCAAACCGAAAGTGAGGGACATTCTACAAAGTGGCTGATTGGTACTCTTTAATACTGCCAACATCATGAAAGACAAGGAAAAACTAAGGAACTGTCACAGGTTGGAGGAGCCTAAAGAGACATGATAAATGCAATGTAGGATATTGGCACAGAAAAAGGACATTAGTGGAAATATCCAAATAAAGTCTACAATTTGGTTAATAACGTTACACCAGTTAATTGCTTGGTTTTGACAGTTGTACTATGGTTATGTGAAAAGTCAAAAAAGCAAAAGAAAGACGGTGTGTGCCATGTGTACGCCACACATGTACATGCTACAGGGCACATGAGTGCAAGAATGGAAGAATGGCAAGAAGTGTGTAAGAGAGCACGGTGGGGTGAGGGGCGGGGAAGCGGGGAATGGCCTTTTGCTGTTTCAGGCAGCATGCTGAGCCTCGGATCCAATTTTCACAAAAGGATTACTAGATTGCATTCTTTACCACAGGCAGCTGTCCCTGTCAAATAAATAATCATCGCCTTACATTTACATATCGCCTTTCATCCCACGGCCCTTCTCCTACAGCTAGGACCAGCCTGGGAACTGTCTCAGCCCTTCTCAGGGAAGGGAAGAAGTCAGAAGCAGGGAAGGGGCCGGTCCATGCTGAGGAGACCAACCTGAACCAAATCCGGTTCCCAAGAAAGTCAGAGGAAGGGGAAACTCAGCTGCCAGGAAGAGAGGGTGGTGTTGGTGGGGGGGAGGGGTGCCCCATAGGTGCTCCAAAATAAAGGCCAGGGCAGGGGGGTGGCAAGCAGCAGGCTCCCCAGCAGGGCATCCAGACCTAGCAGCGACCACCCAGAAGCTATCCACTCTCAGCCTCTAAAATGTGTGTAATGTTGGGCAAGTTCCTCATCACACGTCCCCTATCACACAGGATTCCTGTGGGCACAGATCCATGGTAAGCACTTGGCATACTATGGCACCTAATCTTGCAGTTCACCTGTTGGCCAGATGGGAAGGGCCAGATGTAGGAAGTGCACATCGGGCATGGTGGAAAATATCAGGACACCTACTGGTCTCAGGAAGAGAAGCTAAGAGTTTTCCCAAGAGGCTGACTTTTCAGAAGTCCACTGCTGAGCAAAGTCCACTGGAGTGGGGTCCTTGTATCCAAGCTATAGGAAGCTGCCCACTCAGAGGAGGTGACTTGTTCTGATGCGGGGCTGTCCCTGAAAGGGGGGGTGGCAACAACTACCCCGAAAGGTCCACAGCGCAGGGCTGGGCCAGGCTGGGAAAGGAGGAGGGGGAGTGCTAAGGATGGGAGTTCCAACACAGAGGAAAACCTTTCTATCAAGGGCTTTATGTTTCCCAAGCAATTAAGACACGAGGCCAGAGCTACCAGGCCCTGTATCTGGTGTGGTTGGACAAACAAGTGCACACTAAAAAGTCAGGTCAAAATATGACAGCTGTCACCACCCATAATGCAAACTGAGGGCAAATGAGAGAACCACAGGCACCAGAGGACAGAGAGGCCACGCTGGGTGCGAGGGGCTCCAAGGAGCAGAGATGGGCAGGGGGAAAGGGAAGGCTGCAGACGCCAGCACCACAGCATGCTCCGGAGGCAGGCAGGACATCCGTCACCGCCATGATGGGGGACCGAGGGAGTGCACTGGAAAAGCCATCTGAGTCAGAGTGGAAAGAGCTGGGGTTTCAGGCTCTAAGTTAAGACACCCCATGTGCTCCCACAGCGTGGGCACAGAGATCTTGGGTTGAGAGAGCTGGGATGCTGGGGGAAAGGAGGTTTTGGCATCAAGGAGGAAGTTTTCAGGGGGTAGGTTGAGAGACTTTTTAAAAACTTTCTCATGACACAGGATATTTGAGAGCTGATACGGACTGGAAACTTAGGTCACCTTGTGTAATAGAAAACCCAAACTTCCCCTTTGGCAAGGACCCAAAGCCCCTTGGTTCTCATCATGAATCTCATGGCTTCTCTCTGGCCTCCTGCACAGAATCCCTCTCTTTTGGCCTCTACTGTGAACCCCAACACTTCCATGGCCCTTTCCCACTAAACCCCAATACTTCCCTTTGGCCTTCTCTAATAAACTCTAAAATCCCTTGGTCCTTACCCAATACATGTCCAAATTTCCTTCTGACATCCCAAATAAAACCCCAATTTCTTTTTGGCCTTCTATAAACCTCCCAATTTCCATTGGTCCACACTACTGAACCCATTCTCCCCTGTTCTTTCCCAAGAACCCAATATTCCCTGGAGTCATCATCACCCATGGAACCTCAAAAAAGTATATCATCTAACCCCAAATACCCAACATCCCCCCAACACAAAATCCAACTACCTTTTCCCTTCCCGTGCCAAACTACAAACCTTCCTTGTTCAAATTCCCCCAAGAAATCCTGCACTTTCCTCAACCCTTCATCATCAAACTCCCAAATTCTCCTCAACTTCCCATTCCAAATCAAACTCTTCAGTTTCTCCTAAGAAACCCTCTCAGTTTCCTTTTAGGGACTCTATAGTAGGTTTAGGTGCCACGGGCCGTATTGCTCAACTGATCAGTGGCAAATGCCAGACGTTTTATTTCTAGTCCATCCTGGACCATCACACATTTTACAATATGTGCAAATCTCCTGGAGATTTTAACAACATCCAAACTGGCTTTACCCTTTTGAAGTCCTTCAGCTTCAACGAAAAATCCCTAAGAGTTTCCTTGGTTCCGACTACCAGATTCCAAGACTTCCCTCAAGATTCCCCTCGGAAACACCAAAGTGTTATGGCCATGCCCATCACTAGAGTCATTTCTAAATGCTTACTTCCTATTTCTGTACTTACCTCATCACCATCAGCCCTGGTCTACAGGACACACCTGATGATTTTCCTTCTCAGACTGTCTCAGTGGTTGCCCTGAGATACCCTTTCATGGTCAAAACAAAAGGCTTTCCCAGGTATGTGGGTAACCAAGAACTACTAATAAATAGGTACAGAGCAAATCACTTGGGACCAGCTGAAATCTACTGTTCCCATACTTTTGGGGAGTGGGGGCGGGGGGCGGGTTGCAGTAATCTGAGCCCCCGATGGACTAGACGGAAGCCCTAAAGAAGGTTTTGTGCCATGGATCCCAGAGGTTGCAAACACTGTCAAGAGGTGTGTCAAGGAGGGCGTGAGGCAGAGCAGGTTGAAGAGAGTCCCACTGTCTCCAAGTTGTCCCACAAATGGTAGGCTGCGGGGAGAAAGCCCCTCCCTCAGCATAGTAAGGGGACACATGGGGCAGGCTGGCCTCTGACGAGTAAGAAGAAGAGGGGAAGTGTGAACAGAAGAGGGGGAAATCTAATTAAAACTGGTTCCTGCTCAGCCACCTGCTAAAAACCACAGCTCACCCAAGACTTGGACAGAAGGGTCACTGACAACATTGCCAGGGATTTCTCTCTACGGCCTCAGACAGACGAAGGAAAGACTGGGCCGCCATCCTCCTCTGAATCCCCCAAGAGAAATAAACGCTCACGAAGCCGAAACCTGAGAAGATGCCAAGGGGTAGCAGGAGGCAATTTACAGCCAGGAAAACTGAGCACTCTGGCCAGATGTGGGCCCTGGGGAGGGGGCTGGGGCCTAAGGCATTTGTGCAGGGAGCGGGTAGGGCGGAGGCCCAAAAGTTCCTTCCCCAGGACACCCCCAGCCTGCGGCCCTGGGCCCCCACCTTCCCAGAGGCAGGGGAGGCGTGAGCAGGCTGGGGGTGAGCAGCCTGAGGAGGCGTGGGGAGAGGTATAGAGGAAGGTAAAGCACAGGAAAGGAGGTGGGTGGGGGGAAGCCACAGAAGACACTGGGGAAGGGTGAGCCAGAGAAGAGGGCCACCAGCGCAGGACACCAGGCCGCTGCCCTTGACCGACTCGCCCTGGCCTAGCTCCTTCCTCTAGCAGTCATGACTCCGGGAGGCAGGAAATAAGAACCAGCAGGGAGACAAAGCTAGTTCTCCTTCTTGGCTCGGCCCTGCACTTCACAACCCCCACCCCAGGCAGAAATCTGGTCTTCCTGGGCACCGATGAGCATCTCTGTCCATAACAGGTGTGCCAGCGTCCCGCCTCCAGCCACACCTGCCAGCCCACAGGTGGGGCAGAACGGGAAAATCGCACTAACCAGACTGTGTCAGAGCCCTCTCACCATTGCAAATAACAAATGTAATCCTAGGCAAGAGAGGGGGAAGCCCAGGTCCAGAGAGGGAAAGGGCCAAACCTGAGGTCACACAGCAGCAAAGAGAAGCCCAGCCCCAGACCCCTGGCTCAGCTCTGAGTTCTCCCACGCCCCACACTGCCGTCCTCCAGCCCCAGGGCCAGCAAGGGCCCTAGTTTAAGGAAACAAAGCTGCCCCATCTCTTGAGCATCAAGGAGGCTGGGATAGAATGCCTGGAAGAAGTCAAGCCCCTAAAGAACTGAATGCAGAAATCCATTGACAAGAGGTGAAACTATTTCCCCTGGAAAAAAAAATTAATAAAACGCCCTCCCTTACTAGACCCCAGGGGTATTGGGCTGGAAGCTGACGTAATATAGAGAGAAGAGGCCAAGGGGAAAGGAGCCCCCCCCCCCACTACCCCCAGCAAGCCTACTGCCAGGAGCACAACAGGGAGGCTACAGCTGGAGCTGCGGGGTGGGGGGAAGAGAACAAGCCAAGCAGGATGTTGGAGCCTGAGACACAGTCCTGTGGGCGTCTGGCTGGAAAGCAGAAGCCCTTGAACTGGCAACCCAGGGGGCAACGCTCCACTGGGGCCCAAATACAGGCTGGGGGGGATGTCAGGTGCCCAAGGGGCTGCGTGTACTGGCAGAACCCCCTGGGTGTGAAGCCAGGGGTGCCGTGGGGTGCAGGAGGTAGAGATCTGGGAGAGCAGGGAGTTGGGACAGAAACTGGGCTTCAGAGGCAGACACGTGGGTCCTCCAATGAGGAGAGGTGGGGGGCCTGGGGTGACCAGAAGCAGATGGTCCAGGAAAAGATAGGCATGGCCAGCACCCATCTTCCCATCCACTCCCGTCAGTCACCAGCTGCAGTTCTGACGAAGCTGATGGCCGTAATGGGCCCCACACCCGTGCCCAGAGAGGGTGCGAATGGGGGTGGAGGACCAGGACCTCGAAAAGACCCATCTTGGAGAGGAAAGAAGACAAGGAGAAGCACGGAGCCATCCCCACTGCTGCCCTGAGTTGAAAAGGTGCTGCACCAGGAAGGGTTCAACTGTAAAGGGGGTCCAGCAAAAGCCCCCTTGCTTCAGAGGAGCCCAGAGAAGCACTTGTAACTCAAAAGCTCAACAGAAAGATGGTTCCCAGAACAAAACCCCCCCACAAACACTTGGCCCAAGCCTTCCTGGCACGACGGCCAGTGGAAGGTTCTGGCAGCTGAGACCAACTGGCAGCTCCACAGTGCCAAGTGTGAGCTGGGGCTTGTCCCAGGCCAACCTCCCCTCCACCCTGCCTCCCACTCAGGACCCGATGGTGGGATGCTCGGAGAGAGGAGGTGGTGGCCAGGTGGCCAGGTGGCCACCTCCCGATCTCATCTGCTCTCCCCGTCTCCCTGCTCACTTACAGGCTAGGGGCCTCGGCTTCCCACAGGGCACCTGCAAACACTGTCCTCTTACAGAGGTGTTAGATGTGACTATAAAATAACAGGATAGGTTTCCTGACAGTCACCCCGACCGTGAGATGGGGTGAGTGCTTCTCCCACTCCCACCAACCCCCCAATACACACACCTGCTCCGCTACAAATTAGAGGCCACAGCGTGTGGGCCAAAACAGAAATAATGACGGAGTCAGCATCCTGTCTTTGAAGTGTTGGACACATCCTTACCTTCTCTGAGCCTCAACTTCCTCATCTGTGAAAAGAGAATACCCCAGTACCTGACACAGGGCCATTGGGAAGACCACATGAAACCGTGGGAGACAGGAGGAACCATGTCGCGTGATAAGCAAAGGGCTTAAGGATGATGGCGCTCAGGGGTGCGGGGCTCTGCCGGATCCGGCCTCTGGAGCAGCCTGCCTGGATCCAAGTCCCCACACACCAGCAGCTGTGCGTGAGGAGTCAAAGAGTTAACGTTGGGAGAGGATGAGAGCTCACCCTGGCTTGAGCGAGTATTTGTAGATGTCTGCTGTTAGGCATCACTATGCAGGTCCTTGGCCTCATGCCGTTGTCCTTCCACCACCAACACTGCACCATCCGTATGTGCACAGGCTGCCAAGCTGGAGACTCCGCAGGGAGCAACTGGACTGTCCTCAGTGACACTGGGTCTCAGCGTTGGTCCATTTAAGGCACGAAAACCCAGCCTGGGACAAAGGATAAGACTTTCCCAATAGGGGGAGCTCTGCTAAGAGTCTGGGTACACAGAGGGCTCTGGAGAAGACACCTCCTAGGGCCTGTCTGAGCTGAGACAGCCACTTTCCACGAATGCTGTGAGACAGTGGATGTTCATCCCAGCCTTTCCTCAGACCCATCCTGGAACCAGTGATGTGTGGAATTTGAGAATCCCTGTGCCACCCAACAAATGATGGCTGATTCACCTAGAGCAGTGGTCGGCAAACCGCGGCTCACGAGCCACATGCGGCTCTTGGGCCCCTTGAGTGTTCTAACGCCACTTCTTCAAAATAGACTCGCCCAGGCCGAAAACCGACTTCTGCGCAAGGGCCACGAAGTTTCAATCGCACTGTACGTGCGCGCCCGCACGTGGTATTTTGTGGAAGAGCCACACTCAAGGGGCCAAAGAGCCACGGTTTGCCGACCACTGACCTAGAGCAAAGGTCTTGACCTAATTAAAATCAACATGGGAGAGAAATTTATGTTTTCTGCTGCCATCTAGTGGCCATGACAAATAAGAGCAGGCAACAAGCCAGAAGGCCATTAGCAGGGCTCAATGACCATTAGTCAGCCCTGCACACCTGGATTGTGGGTAAGGGACCAGTTATGTGAGGCAGAAGCTAGCAGAGAGCACAGGGCACAATAAAAATCAGGAGACCTGGGCCCCAGCCTCGACTGGCCACTAACTGGCCACATGACACTTGGCAAGTTTCTTCCTTCCTAGATAGAGCCTTACAACTTCCCCATTTGTAGAACAAAAGATCATTTCTTGGATCCCTTTCAGGTAAAATTATCTATGACACTAATTCATACTAACATGTCAGTGACCAGTAACAGCTAATTGTGTAACTGTTCCTACTATACCAGTGGTTCTCAACCTTTCTAATGCCGACCCTTTAATACAGTTCCTCATGTTGTGGTGACCCCCAACCATAAAATTATTTTCGTTGCTACTTCATAACTGTAATTTTGCTACTATTATGAATCGTAATGTAAATATCTGTGTTTTCCAATGGTCTTAGGCTCTACCGCAGCGGTTCTCAACCTGTAGGTCGCAACCCACAGGTTGAGAACCGCTAGCAGGGTCGCCTAAGACCATCAGAAAACACAGATATTTACATTAGAAAGGTTGAGAACCACTGCACTATACTCTCATCTTGAGAAGGAGGAGCCTCGACCCATCACCCATTCATACAGTAAAAATGCATTGGACGCCCCTGTGCTGGTGGTGAGGCTGCTATTTTTAGCAGTGCCTCCGCCTTGGCTCTGCTCTAGCCTCACGAAGACAGGCTGAAGAGGAAGGGCCAGGGTTGACGCCGAGCTGACACAGGCAAAGGAAGGAAAGCACTAACCCTGCACCTGACTCAGCGGGGACAGAGAGCCTAACCCTTACACCAAACCTTCTTCAGGCACCGTTTCCTGTAACGCCTCACAACCCGAGGAGTTGACTCTTCATTCTAGAAGAAACAGAGGCCCAGGGAGGTCCAGTAACCTACACTCGCCCAAAGTGACACAGCCAGTAAGTGTTGAGCTGGAATGGAAACCAGGCCGCTGTCTAGCTCGTACACTTGTGTGACGGCGGATGAGCATAATGGCGGTTCCCTCTCCTGCCCTTTGCCGTCCATTTTCTTGGTATCTGATTCTTGAGATCTTCTGCCCCTGAGATCCTCCACCCTCCTCACCCAGGTTTCCCTTCCCAGTTACCCCTCATTCAAGTCCACACAACAGAGTTAGTTAGAGCCAGCGAAGGAAAAAAGCCCAATGCTGTCCAGCTTTCAAGAAGCATCATTCGAGGGCATATCTGAACTCCTTTTGTTCGAGTTCAGTCTGATGGTGTTATTTCGTTTGGAGCTTCTCTTAGATGAGAGTCAATGGGCCGGGGGGGGGGGGGGGGGCGTGGAGATTAAAACATTGGAATAAAAGGTCTGAAAGAATCCAGAATCCAGGCCAAGTTTTACCTGTGATTTCCCCTAGGAAGCACATGGGGGGTGAGGGACAGGTGTGAAAATGGGCTCTCTCACATTTTATTCTATTACTTCTATGGTGTGTTTTTTTGTGTGTTTTTTTGTTTTGGGGGGGGGGGGGTTTGTTTGTTTGTTTGTTGTTGTGTGTGTGTTTTTGGGTTTTTTTTTCAGCAACCACATTTTCATGTAATTGAGCATCATTTTGAAGTAAACACTTTATGCAGATAGGTCAGTGGCAGACGACCAAACCCTATCCTGGTAAGGAAAGTGCCTGGGGATGCAGGCAGGTCTCAGAGGGCAGGCCAGAGAGCAGGAAAAGAGCCCATGCATTTTCCAGGATGGGTGGGGTCTCTAGCACCGAGGCAGATGGTGGAGTGGTTTCTGGAGCACAGAGACAAAAATCTCTGCCCCCCAAAATACTTCGTCCATCTGCTCATTCATGCCTGAAATTCCTCCACTGAGGGGCAGTCTTTGATTCCTGGTCAGAAATAGGCCTGAAACCGTAAACCCACCCAAGAGATGCAAAAACGGTGCCTTCCAGTCACACACAGAGGGAACGAGGTTACTGGTCTCTGGGAAGCAACGCTCTCAGAATACTCCTGTGGAGAAGGTGGGGACATTCGGGCTGGAGGCAGCAATAACCTGGTGGATTAATAACTGCCCAAAGGGGGGGAAGAGTGGTTCTGTGCCAGGCTCCAGGGAGGCATCTGTCCATACCCTGACTTAGGGGAAAGAGAGAGCTGGCTAACCAGGAGTGGACAGGACAAGGCTGAATCACCTGCGACCACTAGGGATTAAAAGCGGAACCTGCGGAGCTCCACGAGCTAGAGGGAAGGATGACGCTACCAAGACGAGACTGGATAAAGGAGAGCAGCATACCGGGAACCTGACCAGTGGGAGTCTCCACGCCAGGCTGGTCCCAACCTAGCTGGAGGCCTGTGCTGGACCTGGGCATTTTTAACAGGATCTACACAAATGGGGCCACATTCTGAAAAGCATGAATAAATAATGCAGGACCTGAGAACTGGGTCAAGAGAAAGTTGGAATGTTAAAACTGAAGGAGAATGCTCAATGCCATTGTCATCAGGAAAGTGCAAATCAAAACCACAATGACATACCACTTCACTCCCACCAGGCTGGTCATAATTGTTTTTAATTCTTTTTAAATGGAAAATAACAAGTGTTGGCAAGCACAGAAGGAAATCGGAACCTTCATATATTGCTGGTGGGAATGTAAAATGGTGTAGCCGCTGTGGAAATAGTTTGACAGTTCCTCAAAATGTTAAACATAAAATTACCATATGATCCAGGTATATACTCAAAAGAATGAAAACAGGTGTCCAAACAAAAACTTGTGCATGAATGTTCATAAAAGGTCTATTCGCAATAATCAAAAGGTGGGAACAACCCAAATGTCCATCAACAGATTAATGTATAAACAAAATATGCTAAATACGCCATGGAATATTATTTAAGCCATAAAAAGGAATGAAGTACTGATATATGCTACAACATGGATGGATCCTGAAGATATTATGCTAAGTACTGAAATATTCCAGGGACAAAAGGTCACATATCTGTATGATTTTATTTATACAAAATGTCCAGAATAGGCAAATCCACAGACATCAGATTAGTGGTTGCCAGGGGCTGAGGTGTACGGGGGCTGGGGGAGATGTCTAAGGGTGCAGCCTTCTGTTTGGGGCAATGAAAAAGTTATGGAACTTAAGGAGCGGGGATGGTTTTACAACACAGTGAATGGACTTAATGCCAATGAGTTGTGCTTTAAAATGGTTAATTTTATGTTATGTGTATGTACCACAATAAAAAAATAATTTTGTAAAATGTGGAGAGGGCTTTGAGAGGGACAGGATACCTGATGTCAATACCCACGGGCCTATCCAGAAGTGGTCAGAGGACAGAAGGAGCCTCCCAGATGTCAAACTCTGGCAGTACAGTGCACGTGAGGGCTAACATTCCCGGCACATCACCACGTGCCAGGCACTGTGCCAATGGCTTTATCAGCAGAAGATGTTACTATTATTCCCATTTTCAGAATAAACAGAGGCTTAGAGAAGGTAGCGAACTGGCCCACAGTCACACAGTAAGTGGAGGAGCTGAGCGCCTGTGCTATTGGCCTCTCACTATATCCCAGCATCCATGCGGAGAACACGGCTGTAGCTTCACAAAGTCCACGCTTAATCAAGTCGCACTATCACCTTCTCCCATGTGACCTTTAGTGATTTACTCAGCCTTGTTGTGCCTCAGTTTTCTCATCTGTACAAACTCATCTGAATAACACCATCAACAGGCCCCAAGGCCTGGCGGGGCAATGAAATGAGATCAAGAATGTGCCTAGCGGCTCCTGGCAAATAAAGGGCTCCATAACGTTCAGTTCCTTTTTTCCCCCAAAAGTGGGAAGCATTACAAAGACAGAGTAAACTACATAAGCAGGTGGAGAGCTCCCTGTCAGAGGAGGTGAGACGGTAAAGAAAAGCAAAGGCCCCACTCAGCAAGGACAGGTATCAGATGGGGACTGGCCCAGATGACCTTGAAGTTCCTACCCTTAAAATCTAATGTGGCTACAATATGAGGCCTGTTCGCAAGAGTGGGTTTCACCACCGGAGAGAAGGAACCAATTCAAGGGCACTGGGATCCTAGAGGACTCAGGGTTGCCAAAAAAGAGAAAGGGTGTATAGAAGCGGATGGCTGGGCACAGCAAAAACGCAGTTTGCCAATAAAAATAGAAGTAACTTATGTTTTTAGAGCATCCCCATGTGTGCCAGACACTATGCTAAGCATTTTCTAGGGATTATCTCACTGAGTCCTCATATCTCCGTGGGCAAACACTATTATTATCGCATCTCTCTGATGAGGACAGAGGCTGAAAAGCAGAGCAGCTTGCTCAAGGTCACGGAGGTAGTGAGTGCCACGTGGCCACGTGCCACAGGCCAGTCCTGAGTGCCAGTCTCGAGAAGCCCTCTCACCTGACTTGAGGGGTGACTGCCTTTGGACTTACCTGCCTAGCTCCACCTTCTGCTTCAAGCAGAAGTCTCTCCAGAGCAGAAAATTAGCCTCACGTGGCAGAACCTTCTCCTCACCTGCCTATGGGCAGAAAGCTGAAGCTAGAAGCTGATGCTAAGAAGAAATTGTGAGAGGATCCAGCAAGTATTTGGGAAATTTGTGTTAAGTAGAAAAAAAAGAAAAACTTCTGTGTTTCACCAGCTCACTCAGCTGGTGGGGCAGGACTGGCCACAGGCACAGGCAGCCAAGCAGCTGGGAAGTGACCCACTGGCCATCCCGACAGCACCCTCTTAAAGGAGCCCGACAGTGTGGTGCCCCAGGCCTCCCCTCGCTGCTGCTAATCAGCAGCCCATGCAGGCAAGAGGACTCGCGGAGGGTATCAAAGAAAACCCAGGGCTTGGGGTGCTCAGAGTCCAAACACCACGTGAACGGGGCAGAGGGCAATGGGGGAACCTAGAGAGTAGCAGTAAGCCGGGCTCTAACTCTGCCTGGTTCCGCGTGGCTTTCCCCAGGACCCTGGGACTCAGATCCACAGGAGATCCATTCCTCTTCCTCTTCAGCCACCCCACAAAGACACTATGAGGACAAAAGAGGCAAATTCTGAAAGGGATGTTGAGATCTCAACTTTTTCTTAGGCCAACATTTAAGGGTTTATGGTGTATCAGACACTGCTAAACCCTACATATGGGTTATCTCTTTTCATTTCTGTAATGGGCCTATGCAGTTGGTTATCACCATCATCACCATTGTTCAAATGCGGACAAACAATGCTGAAGAGGTGACTTCTGCAATGACAAACCAGTATGTGGCAGAAGTGGAATATAGCCCATGTGGTCTGACCTCAGAACCCAGTCTTAACCAAGATCTTTTACCACTTCCTGAAACAGACTCTCAGGAGCTAGTAAAAGTAATTACTAAACATAGTTCCTGGCCTCAGAGCATTTACAGCCTGAGGGGGGAAATGGATAAATGGATCCAATGCACAGGAAAATTTACCTAGTTTTAAAAATTAAGAAAAATAAATGCTGGTGGTGATGGTGATAACCACTGAGTCATGTATTATTACTAAAGGTTTGCATTCATCACTTCAATTACACAAAGTCATGTGTGTGCATGCGCACACGCAGGCACATTAATACACAAGTGCTGGAGAATCACTGGAATGACTCAAAAAGAGGATGGTGGGAATTTAATTGTAAAATATGATAATACACAATAGCCAAAAGGTAGAAACAACCCCCAAATGTCCATAAACAGATAAATGGATAAACAAAATATGATCTATACATACAATGAAATTTATTATTCAGCCTAAAAAAGAATGAAATTCTGATACATGCTACAACATGGGTGAACCTTGAGGACACTATGCTAAATGAAATAAGCCTGTCATAAAAGGACAAATACTGTATGACTGCACTTACAGGAGGTCCTCGAATAGTCAAATTCATAGAGACAGAAAGTAGAGTGGTGGTTGCCAGGGGCAGAGGGTTGGGGAGAGAATGGGGAGTTCATATTTAATAGGTTCAGAAGTTCAGATTGAAATTATAAAAGTTCTGGAGATGGATGGTAGTGATGGTTAGACAATAATGTGAATGTACTTCATGCCACTAGTGAGGCTAAATTTTATGTGTAACTGGACTGGCCATGGTGGGCCCAGATTAAACATTATTTATGGGTGTGTCTGTGAGAGATTTTTCTGGAGGAGATCAGCTTTTGAATTGGTGGACTCAATGTAGGTGGGCATCATCTAATCCAGGGTAGGGAACATCCAGCCTGCAGGCCATATAAGGCCCAAGAAATCATTTGGTCTGGCCCTGCCTAGGCATTAGGGGTGAGTTAATTAAATGCTTAACCAAATATAGCAGGCTAATTTTTAAGCTGACAATTTTGTATGGCCCTCAAATAATGTTACAAATATCTAAATGGCTCTTGGCAGAAAAAAGGGTCCCCACCCCTGATCTAATCAGTTGAGGGCCTGAACAGAATAAAAGGTGGAGGAAGTAGATATTTGCCTTTTTCCTGCCTCACTGCTTGAGCTGAGACATCCCACCTCATCTTCTCCTACCCTCAAGACTAGGATTTACACCATCAGCTCCCCTGGTCCTCAGGCCTTTGGACTGGGCTCAGATTACACCACCTGAGTCTCCATCTTGCAGATGGCAGATGGTAGAACTTCTCAGCCTCCATAATCACGTGAGCCAATTCAATTTATACTATACTAGAGGCCCGGTGCACAAAATTTGTGTACGGGTAGGGCCCCTAGGCCTGGCCAGCCACCAGGGCCGATCTGTGGGGCAACTGGAAGGTGATCGGGGTTCCACGCTTGCACCCGCCTTGGCTGGCCTAGCGCCGCCCCCTCACCGGCCCCAACCCCCCTCCATCGCCACTGGTCAGGGTCTGCGAGCTGGGGGCAGCTCCTGTGTTGAGCATCTGCCCCCTGGTGGTCAATGCACGTCATAGCGACCGGTCATTCTGCTGTTCGGTCTATTTGCATATTAGGGTTTTATATAGATAGAAGATATAAAATGTGTGTGTGTGTGTGTGTGTGTGTGTCCCCTATTGGTTCTGTCTCTCTGGAGAACACTAACACACTACTAAACTTGGTCACTTAAAAATGGTTAAAATAATAAATGTTATATATTTTTGCCACAAAAAAATTAAGAAAAATAAATGCTGGTGGTGATGATGATAACCACTGAACCTTGGAGTTTTGTCTTTGCTCTAACCAGTGAGGAACAGAGAGTGGCAACCCAGGCAGCCTTGTTGGGATGTGCAAGGGGGAAGAAGGCAATTCTGGGGGCAGGGGGATTTAGCCTTTTGTATTTAAAGCCCCCTTGAAAATGATCTGAGAATAGGCCTTCTATGTTTTGAAAGTTTATTCCCCATAAAGTGAGAATAGTCAAGAAGGTAAATGAGATCAGCCCTTCCGGTGTTTGACTGTCCAAAGCGGGGAGTGCTGAGGTCCTAAAGGTGGAACTGGGAAAAAGAAAGGTATCAGGGCTCTGGATCTTTAAGATAATGGGCCACTGAACCCACATTCCTGGCTCACTGTGCCACCCCACACAAGTTGAGAACCAAACAGGATGGGGGAACCTCTACAAAAATAACAAAATTACCATTTTAATATTAGTCGTATATTTATTGATCCTGTATTAAATATTTTATAAGCACCATCTTATTTAATCCTTATTACACCCATTTTACAGAGGGAGGAAAGTGGGGCTCCAAGAAGTTAAGAGAAGTGCTCACAATCACTATGCTAGTGAGCCAGGATCTGAATTTAAGTTCCTTCCCACCTATGTGATCCCAACTGATTTATTTCTCTGATCCAAAACCTCTTTTCTTAACCACTATAGGATACCATTTTCTTTGGACTCTTGAATACAACAAACTCATAGAAAGTCTCATTGTTGGGAGTGAATATTGCCACAAAAGCCAGTATTTATCCAAACATCATATTTAGGGGTCTTAAATGCCAGGTGATATGCCAAGTCCTGATCGCTATCCACAAAACACAAACTAAAAGGCTCTTTTTTTTTATATAGAAAAATATTTACTGATGTCAGAGTTGTTTGCAATAAATAATGTTAAATGACAGAAATAAATGGAATATATCATATGACAGACACTATTTTTGTAAAAATGTCAATATATCTATAATAATAAAAGCATAATATGCTAATTAGACCAGACGACCTTCTGGACGAAGCTGGGGCTGCGAGGGAAGCACAAATTCTGGGTGCCTGCCGGTGGCCAGAGGAAAGCTCAGGTCCCAGGTGTCAGAAGGAAGGCCTACTCTTTTTTTTTTTTTTTTAATATATTTTATTGATTTTTTTTTACAGAGAGGAAGGGAGAGGGATAGAGAGTTAGAAACATCGATGAGAGAGAAACATCGATTCAGCTGCCTCCTGCACACCCCCTACTGGGGATGTGCCCGCAACCAAGGTGCATGCCCTTGACCGGAATCGAACCCGGGACCCTTGAGTCCGCAGGCCGACGCTCTATCCACTGAGCCAAACTGGCTAGGGCAGGAAGGCCTTCTCTTGCACAAATTTCGTGCATCAGGCCTCTAGTGACTATATAATTGGATACAAATGTGAATATTCAAATACCCAAATGGCAACTATGGTTTTCTGCGTGGTGTGATTACAGTAGAATTTTGTTTTGTTCTCTTTACCTCTATGTATTTATTATATTGAACATGTTTTCTTTTTTTTCTAATTTTTTCCAATTACAGTTGACATTCAATATTATAATGGGTGTACAGCATAGCAGTTACACATTTATATAACTTATAAAGTGATCCCCCCAAAAGGTCTAGTACCCTTCTGACACCATATATAGTTACCACAATATTTTTTACTCTATTCCCTGTGCTGCACTTTACATCCCCGTGACTATTTTGTAACTGTCAATTAGTACTTCTCAATCCCTTCACCTCAAAGAGGCTGTTCTTGAGTAAGGATCACAAGTGCTCTCTGGGCTCACTTGGGGGGTCGGTTTCAAGCTCAGCGTCGGCCAGAAAACTTTGTTAAAACAGCAAGCTTCCCTCTTTACACTCCTCTCGTGAAGCCAGGCAGGACTACTATTCCTAATAGGCCAACGAGGTATCATTTTAAATTGGGCTTTCAGAGGCCATTTAAGGCAGGAGCAGAAAATTCTTCTGACAAAGACCATCTGAACTAAAAAGAAAGAAATCAATTGGGATCACATAGGTGGGAAGGAACTTAAATTAGAGGGTTATTTTAGAGTAAGAAATATGAAACATCTCTCTCGTCACAGTATTCGGAAACAACCAATAAACACATACGTATTTTTAAAAATCATTCTTCAGTTATAAGTCTACAGCCAACTAAGGGAGAAACTGGAGGCGGAGAGCATGACAGGGAAGGCGAGCAAGAGGAGGCACCTCCTCACACAGTCAGTGCCAGGCTTTGCAGAAGACTAGAGACCTCATTTCACAGGGTGAGGTGGGTTATATCCATGCCATCAACACCCCGAGGTCCTGGGGAGCACCAAGATGGTGTTGTTGTTCACTAAAGAAATTTTAGACACTACAGAAGAACATAAAAAAGAACAAAAATCAGCCCTGGCCTGGTGGTTCAGTTGGTTGGAGCATTGTCCCATGCACTGAAAGGTCACAAGTTTGATTCCTGCTCAGGGCACATACCTAAGTTGTGAGTTGGATCCCCAGTCACGAGTGCACAGGAGGCAACCGATTGATATATCTATCTATCTATGTATCATCTATCTATCTATCTATCTTAAACTCAATAAAAACATATCCTTGGGTGAGAATTAAAATAATAATAATAATTATAAGCAATGTTGCAATTTTGCAACTCTAGACAAAAATAGCACTATATCTCGGCATTTTCTACATAGGCCAGTTTCAATCATGCTGACAGTTGGATCAATCCTGTTGGCCAGGAATTTCCCACTTCAGTTTTTTGTGTGCTGTTTTTTTCTTTATTGTTGAAAGTATTACATATAACCCCTTTTTCCCCCCACTGACCTCTTCTAACCCGCCTCTACCACCAACCCCCCTCCCCCAGGCCTTCACCACCCTATTGTCTGTGTCCATGGGTTATGCACTTCTGTTTTAAAGTGTCTCTTCAGCCCGTTGGTCATATACCAGATGAAAGTGTAGTTCCAAATCCCTCCAGCAGCCCCCCGTTAGCACCAATCACACTGTTTTGCATCAGACTTAACGGATAGCAGGCGTGTTTCCCCCACTCTGCTGTAAACCCCAGGCCCCATTCACCTTTACATGGCTGCACAGCCTTCAAACACTCATCTTCTATCATTGGTTCACACTGTTTTTTTAAAATCTTTCACACACCCACGTCCCTGCCTAGGAAGTCATATATCACAGCACTTCAAAGTGAGAAGGATCTGACATCTTGGGCAAGCTCTTTACCCAAAGTCCCTACGATGCCTCATCTGTAAAAGAGGGGTGATGATACCTCCCTGAGAGAGTTACTAGAAGGACAAAGTTAGATAACTCACAGGAAAAAAAAAAAAAAAACACCACACAACATAATACATAATACCAAACCCACCAAAAAATTGCTTAATCCTCTACCCACTGGAGGAGATTAAAGAATCACACAGCTGTCTTTCTCATCTGAAGCTCATCCAGGTCCTGAATGCCTGGGCAGAGACTCAGAACCTTCAGGGACTGCACCAAAACCACTGAACCTCAAACCAAGGGTAAGGGAGGTCTGGCAAAGCTTGACTTGGATGGCAGGCGGGCAGCTGGGCAGCATGGAGCCACAGAAGCTCTGGATCAGCTGTGAACAAAGGAGTGAGGACATGCTTAGGGAAACCAAAAAGCAACAGCCTGAAATCAACCCAACCAGGGCACTCAGACCAAGCAGGGAAACCATTCAAGATGCCACTGGCTCCTCCCAACTGGGAGCCTGGAAGCAGGTGACTGGTACAACCGCAGTTCCCTAGCTGACCCTGGACAAATCTGCTATTGTTCATCCACGATGCTAGGAGTTGAGTCACCGTGGCATTGTCCAACAGCGCTATCAGGAGGAAACAGCTGGAGAGACCAACACCAAGTGCAGGAAACCTCAACCTCCACCAGAGCTCCCCTCGGGGGCTCCACCCTGTATGGGAGGTCCAGCATCCTGCCTGCCTGGCCCTCAGGGACCCCCGACCAACCCCGGAGGCATCTACAGTCTGAACAGACATCCCTATTTCCTGCCTCCGTTTGCCTGGGGCAAAATACCAGCTCTTTGCGTAGCATTTTGGCAATCCTCCTAGGGGAGAAGAGGTGGGATCTCCTGGTTTCAACACTCCAGTAAATAGAAGCCAAGGTACAAGAAACCTGGCAGCAGTCAAAAAAACAATTACACCAAATTAATTTGAAAAGGACATACCATATGACAAGGAGATGGATTTTCCCTGGACTAAAAACATGAGCACGTAGATGCCGCCTCACTGCAATAGCACCTTGGGACAGGGCTAGATGCTTAAACCTTTCTGAAAGAGGGATTCTTGCCAACTTCCTCATCTAGAGACCTGATGAAAATCCCCTATGTTCCAACAGAGGACCCAAGAATCCCTGCTGGGATTTAGAAACAACTCAGAAAAGCAACAGTGTGGTCAGGGGTTAAAGTCCTTTGACTCCTGCCTCTATCAGAGTACTGTGTGACCTACGTGGTGGGAGTTACAGCGCAGCCTTAAACCAGGTTTGCAAACTCAAGCGCCTGGGATACCAGCTGGGTTTACAGGCACTTTCCCACGTTGTGCCAAGACTGAGGGGTCAGGGAAGCACAGGCCCCATGGCTGAGACTCAGATCCAGCCAATAGGTGCCACAGGGAAGTCAATGTCATCAGGTCTGACAACAATAAAAAGCCAGAAATCTCTCTTTTTATGAAACCGCTTCAGTGTTTAAATGTTGATTCTGATAAGACATCAACTGGGCCCAAACAAAAGACATCTGTGGAGTGGATCTGAACGAGGGCCACTGGGCTGCAACCTCCGCTCTTAGGCTCCTCATCTATAAAATGAGGGCGAATAAAAGAGCCTGGTGCTGGGAGGATTCGATGAGATTAGGCCTGTTAGATGCTTCCCACCGCCTGACACTAGAAAGCACTTGACAAATGGCAACTGTCAAACAGGCAGAGCTGAAAGAGCCGTGGGGAAGATCCACCCAACCTTCCGGTTCTATTAAAGAGGAAACGTCAGAGACGTCCTGGGACTGACCCACGATCTGCAAATAAGCCAATGGCAGGAGTCACACTGGACCCAGATCCCAGACTCGCCCTGTTAATGGACTCAGTTTATCACGGACAGCCCTGCAACTGTCCCTCACTAGTACTGGGCTCACCAACTGTGAGGGGCAGCTCCCCAAGGTAAGTGTGGTGTGCACACCTTTGTTACATCCACAAAACTCAGCCTCACACCAGGCAGGTGACTAGGCTCACTACTCAATGTGAACTGGTCCGTGGATGTGCTCCTCCTCCCCCCACTGCCCTGAGTCCAGTTTATATTCTATTCCATGGACTGGGCCCTGCGCCAAGCTCAGTCCCCTTTCCTATCACCTACCCCAGCCTAGTCTGGGTGGTAAGGGAAGACTAGGCACAAAAGGATGGGGGGGGGGGGGGGGTAACATCAACAGGCAGAGAGGATGAGGAGGAGACAGAGCAGGCCTGAGTGAAAGAAGGTGGCCAGGAGGCTGGGAAGTACACTTGGGGCCCGTGGGCTGGTGCAGCTGGAGGAGAGAGGATAACTGAAAGGCAAGGGAGGTGGGAGAGTGGCTGGGAAAGAAGGTTGTGGCGGCTGGTAGGCAAGGGTCCCCAGGCTGAGGGGGCTCTGGACCAGCTGGCCTGCTGGGTTTCTGCCACACAAAGGTGCTAATTAGGCAGCCTGGGCAGGTCCCAAAGCACTGAGCTGTGTTCCCTTAGGTAAATGAGCAGCCAAGGCTGTATCCTGTCCCCAGACCCTAGGGGTATCCTGTTTGAACTTGTCCTCACTGGAAAACTTTCCACCCTTGATGTCTCAGGAGCCCTGGAATTTCTCCCAGCTCCTTCCAAAGCATGCATTAAAGCTTTCTAATTAACATGAGCTGAAAAGTAAACCTTAGCTTTAACATGGCAACAGGGAAAAGAGAGAGCTTGGGTTCTGTATTTCCTAATGGAGTCATCAACTTGTAGAACTTTGTAGGCTGAAAGGACTTGAGGGACCATCTGGTACAAACCCCTCAGGTTACAGAGAGGCAGGGAGGTCCAGAACAGGGAGTGGTGTGCCCAGGGTCAATCAGCCTGTCAGTGCACTGACACCAGACTCTGGGGCCCCCTCAGCCAGGCCAGTGCACCTTCAGGGACAGGACAAAGCCTCAGTCACTGCATTCCTTCTTTTCACCTAGGACTACCTCCAGAGCCACATCAACACTGTCACAGTATCTCTCCTCCCCAAGGGGCCTTAGAAAATCCACACTTCTAACAAAGGCCCAAGGTCAATCACACCTTTTAGTACAGCTTTCTCTCACCTGCTAAGAGCTCACTCTCCTCCCAAATTACAGGTGGTAAAACTGAAGGGAGGGAAGAAAGACATGGAGTTTCTGGCCGCCAGAGAGATGGATGGGATGTGTTCACCTCGCGGAGGTTCACAGGTTAAACCCACAGCCCTGCAGGGCCTAAGCCGGCTGGCCGGAAATGAAGGGGGAAGGGGGGAAGGGCTGAGACTTTGAGCAGAAAAAAGAGCACACAAACATCACGTGGCTGAGAGAGAGGCTTTCACAATACTCCAGAAGGGCAGAAGAGAGATCTGGGAACTGCAAGTCTTTGTGGGGTCCAGAATCAGGTTTTCCTACCTGGAAAGAACACAGACTTTGGAACCCCCACATTTGAGTTTAAATCCCTTCTCTGGCACATCCCACTACATAACTTGAGGGAGGCCGGGGGCGGGGGGGGGGGGGGGGGGGGGGGTAGGAATGAGCCCCTTTGTTTTCCTCATTTTACAAAATAGATGCATAAAGAAAAGCATTGAGCAATGGTTATTCATGTCATTGGGTCTTTCTTCCTGATATTAAACTATCTCTTGCCCCTTTGTAAGTATCCTGAGAGCAAAAAGCATAGCTGCTTGTCCTTCTGGGGTCAGAGAATGAGCCTGGAGAATGTTGGTGTGTGACTGACTTTCTAAACCACATCCCACCTCCTCCCTGTGGGTGATATCACCCGAGGGGCATGCACCCTGAGGAGGGTGTGCAGCTCCATTTCATCCCACTCCAAACCACAGAGGTTTCTGATGGCCAGTCCCCCAATACCTCTGCCCTGTGCCCCGAGCTCTCCCATACCATCCACCACAGTTCTGTCTTTGAACCCTACCTGCCATGCCTAATAGATGTCACCTGACATGATTCACATTTCTGGAGGGCGCGGGGAGGAAGAAAGAGGAGGGTAAATGTTTTCCCACAGGTTACAAAGGAGGAAGCTAAGGCAAGGAAATTAGATTGTCTGCTGCTACCTGACAGTCAGCCCAAGGCTGGTTCTCAACTCAGTGGCCGGGAGTAGTGAGCTATGTTGGACAGGAGTGGTAGACAGAGGCTTACGGGTTCTAAGAGCAAATGCAGGGGGTTGAGCTGAGAAGTTTTTAAAATACTTGTCAATAAATATAGACTGAGTGCCCTGTTCCATTAAGAAAAAAAAAGTGCCCTGGCCAGCTTGGCTCAGTTGGTTGGAGCAGCATCCTGTACACCAAAAGGTCGCAGGTTCAATTCCCAATCAGGGCACATGCCCAGGTTGCAGGTTTGATCCCAAGTAGGGAGTGTGTCAGAGGTAGCTGATAGATGTTTCTCTCTCATAGATGTTTCTCTCTCTTCCTCTCCCTTTCTCTCTCTAAAATCAATAAAAACATTTTAAAAATAAATAAAATCAATAAAAACATATCCTCCGGTGAGGATTAAAAAAAAAATTATTATTATTTTTTAAATCCTGGCTGGGTTGTTCAGTTGCTTGGGCATCATCCCGTACATCAAAAGGCTGCAGGTTCGATTCCCAGTCAGAGCACATACCTAGCTTGTGAGTTCGGTTCCCAGTTGGGATGCATTTGGGAGGCAACCAATCAATGTTTCTCTCTCACATCAATGTTTCTCTCTCTCTCTTTCACTCTCTCTCTCTCCCCTCCTCTCTCTCTAAAATCAATAAGCATATCCTTGAGTGAGGATTTTTTTAAAATCATTTTTTTTAATGTAGGGAATCAGGTAATCTAATAGGAGAGATAGGTTAACCATCCTCATCATCCTCATCACCACCCCCACCTGCTACATAGTACTTTCTACATATTAGGCAGGTTCTACATGCTTTACATATGTCAACTCACTTAATATTCACAATAACCTTGTGAAATAGGTGCTTTTTATCCCCATTTTACAGAGGAGAAAGGGGTCTTAAAGAACTTGCCCAAGGTCACGTGACTGGGGAGTGACTGCCAGGATCTGAACCGGGACACATAGCCTTAACCATTTCCTGGGCTACCTCTCACCACACAAGCTCCTCCACTCCCAGGTCCCCTTCACCTCCCAAGCCATTAGTAACAGGCTGGCAGGCAAATTCTCAGGCCCTGAGGTTCTGGTACCTGTAGCAACTGCCTCCCAAAGTGTTTCCTCCAACTGCAAGAGCCAAGGACTCGGATCTTCATGATGGGCTCCACAAATGTCCTGCCCTTGACCTCCTATGTTCCTTCTCCAGTCTGGGACATGACACAAGAGGAGGCAGGAGCCAGAATTCTACCAGGATATTCTACTCCCATTGACTCAGAACCCCAGAACAGATGGACAGAGGGATTTCTGAGTGAGTAACCACAGAAGAATAAAGTTATGTAAATCAGCCTGGAACACAGAAAGAATCAAGCTGAGCAAGTGGGAAATACCCAAAATGCAGGCTCCAGCACTGTTCTTGCCTTGGGGCAGAGCTGGGCCTATTGTGAGTTTCTAGACTGTTCCTGATTATAAAACTATAAGGCTTTTACCCCACAGGCAGCAGCAGAGGGATTGCTAACACATTTGGATTTCTCCCACCAAAAAAGGAAAGGCCTTAGGATACAAAAATCAGACAGATAAATGAAGCTCCGATTCCTCCCCTTCCCTGTCTTCTCTTTTTGCTGAATTATTTTACCAGTGGGCCTCTTGTCACCATCTCCCTCCTGCAGCTTCTAAAACTGAACCCAAAGGACATACCAACTGCTTGGCCTCATCAGGACGGGAGGTGACAGTGGGGGAAACTCCAATGGCAAACCCTGTGGCCCATCAGGAAGCCAGGCGATGAAGACAGTCTGTGCTGCTGCCTAGAATCAGCTTGCAACGCTGGAAGGGGAGACTGAACACGCTGTAGCTGGAATTTCAGATTTTTCGTAAGTTAGAATGAAGTTATCTTTCCTGCTTGAGCACCTTCTTATCTTTCCTGCTTGAGCATCTTCTTCGATAAAACCATCCTGCTGGTAAAGGTGAAAATGTGTCACCCTCAGAGGCTTACCACTCATTCTGGCACTCTGTGTACATCGCCAACAGGGACAGCCCAGGCCGGGTCTAGGGAACAACAAACAAACTGGAGTGCGTCCAAAGGCGGCAACAGGGTGGTGGGGTCTAGAAATGAAGTGATCTGGGAGACAGCTGGTAGAAGCAGAGAGGAGACTAAGAGTAGCTGTTGTCAAATACTTCTGGGTTGTCATGTGAACGGGGGAGCAGGCTCCCTGTCTCAGGCCCTGCCCTTTTACCCACGAGGAAATTGAGGCTTACAGAGGATCAGCATATTGCAAGGCGAACCAACAGAGCTGGTCTAAGAAGCCGCGCTGTGCCCCAGGGCCTGCATCCTGACCCACTGCACTGCACACTGTGGCAAATGCCGTGGTCGTGGAAGAAGCCAATAACAAAAGACCACATGTTGTATGATTCCATTTATATAAAAACTAGAGGCCCGGTACACGACATTCGTGCACTGGGGGGTGGGGGGGTCCCCTCAGCCTGTCCTGTGCCCTTTAGCAGTCCAGGAGCCCTTGGGGGATGTCCAACTGATGGCTTAGGATCAGGCCTAAGCCGCCAGTTGGACATCCTTAGCACTGCCACAGAGGCGGGAGAGGCTCCCACCACTGCCGCTGGGCTCGCCAGCCGTCAGCCTGGCTTGTGGCTGAGCAGTGGTCTCCCTGTGGGAGCGCACTGACCACCAGGGAGCAGCTCCTGTGTTGAACGTCTGCCCCCTGCTGGTCAGTGGGCATCATAGCAACCGGTCGTTCTGCGGTTCGGTCGATTTGCATATTACCCTTTTATTATATAGGATGTCCATAACAGGAAAATCTACAGAGATGCAAAGTAGATTAATGGTTGTCTAGGGCTAGAAATGAGGGAGAAACTGGAGGGATGACAGTTATGGCTATTGGGTATGGCCTTTCTTTTAGGGGTGATGAATGTTCTAAAATGGATAGTGGATGCCCGGCTGGTGTGGCTCAGTAGTTGAGCATCGACCTATGAACCAGGAGGTCACATGCCTGGGTTGCAGGCTCGATCCCTTGTGGAGGGCATGCAGGAGGCAGCCAATCAATGATTCTCTCTCAATGTTGATGTTTTTATCTCTCTACCTCTCCCTTCCTCTCTGAAATCATTAAAAATATTTTTAAATAAAATAATAAAAAATTTAAAAAGAACCATTTGACTACCCTGGCCAGTGTTTCCCTTTGGTTAGAGCGTCGACCCACACACCAAAGGGTCGCAGGTTCAATTCCCGGTCAAGGGCACATACATGGGTTGCAGGTTCAATCCCCAGCCCTGGTTGGGGCATGTGCAGGAGGCAACCAATGTGTCTCTTTCCCTCTCCCTCTTCCTCTCACTCTCCCTTTCCCTCTCCTTCTTCCCCTTCCTCCCCACTTCCACTCTTCCTGAAATCAATGGAAAAATATCCTTGGGTGAGGATTTAAAAAAAAAAAAAAGAAGAACCAGTTGGCTATTTTACTTAACAGATTACAGAGAACCTGATAGGAGATTAAGATTGTGAATCAAGCAAGGGAAGACAGCAGCTCACAAACTCACTACCTCATGCTCAAGATGTCACTCACTCAGTCAACAAATATTTATCAAGTACCTACTCTAGGCCACAATTTAGAATGCTCAAAATCGGAGGTCAGTGAACTAGAGTCCAGAGGCCAAATCCAGCCTGCCAAGCAAAATGTGCCACCCCTGTGCTAGATGCTAGAGCTGTGGGTGAAGGAAAGGAATGAGTGATAACAGTCAGGGGGTCTCCTTGTGGAGTTCACATCCCAGTGAGACAACCATCCAGGTGAGATCCAATTACAATGCAGAGAAATGTTATAAAGGAAAGAACTACAGCCTGTGTGAGCTCAGAACAAGGGAGTGACCTGGGCCAGAAAAGGCTTCCTGGCTGATGGACTTGACTCTAACACCTGAAAGGGCAGGAGGAAGCCACATTTACAAAGGCCCTGGGGAACCGGAGGGGTGGGGTGGGCGGAGCTTGTGGTCTGGGGAAGGACTAAAAGGCACCAAGGCAGCCTGGCTCCCCAGGCCTCACAGCCCCAGGTCCGGTCACTGGAGGCTGTGAGAACAGGGCTGAGAGCCAGCCACCTGGCAGTGCTAACTGTGTACAGACCCTCCACCAGATGACCTAGGAAGACAGAGGCTGGAGAGTTAATCAATGGGAAAATGTTGCTTAATCACCTAACGAAGTGCCCGTCACTTTCTTTATCCGATATCATACAGGACATAAAATAAGAAAAAGATGCAATCCCGGACTTCAAAGAGAAAACCAGAAGCTGAGGAAACAAGCCCAAGCCCTCAGCTCTGCTACTCAAGTGTAATGGCACTCACCCAGAGCCTGGACTGTACTTCCCCAGGTTCCCAAAGGACTGTTCCCTCCATCCCTGGAGGTCTCTATCCAATGTAACGTTTCCCTACCCACCCCACACAAATAACGCACTTGTCTTCTCTCCTTCTCCCCGCTTCTCCAGCCCCTTCCCAACCCCTCCTATGCCCAGGCATTCCCTCCCTATGCGCTGACCTTGCTTAGTTCCCTCCAGTACACTTAACTCTGCCCATTTTACATGTATCTGTTTGTTCACTGACCAGCTTACACTAGAATGGAAGCCTTGTGAGGACCAGAACTTTTGTGTTTTTTTCAGCACTGAGGTCTGACATGGAGTCAGCTCTCAAATAATGGTTTGTAGAATAAATGCAAACACAAAACTCTTAAAGAAAACTTAATCCCTAAATTCCTTGATTTGCAACCTTGGGCAAGTTATTTCTTTATGTCTCAGTCTCCTCATTTGAAAAATAAAAATAATAAAAGTATCAACTTTGTGAGTAAATAAGGAAATGCACATAAATGTTGATTGTCATTATTACCATGATCGTTTGTTATGGGTCTATTTTGTGTCATGTGTTACACATATAGCTCATTTATTTTCATAGAAACCCATAAGATAACTTTTATTACAAGTTCCCTCTAGATAGATGAGACTAGGTAAGCTGTCACACAGTGACTAAGCAGCAGAATTTAAATTCAAACTAGCACACTGGGCTTCAAGGTCCATGCTCCTTCCTCTGTGCCTGCCTGCAAACTGAAAATGCCAACGGAGGCTGGAGAGACAAAGACTGGTGTACCCTGGAGCAGTTGGGGCGTGATCCTGAAGCAACAGGGACTCGGATTCTGTACTGAAGGACTAAAAGGACTCAGAGCAGACAAAAGTCATTCTAGGTCAAAAAAAAAAAAAAAAAGGAGGAGGGGCAGTTCTTTTCCACAAGAGACTTACACTACCGTAATACAAACAAGAGAGGACAATAGTGGGATCACAGGACTGGCACTTGGACGAAATCTGAGATGCATCCGGTCCAACCACTTGTTTTATGGAGCAAGAAACTAAGCTGGAAGAGTGACCTGTGAACAGTTGGGAAATCAGCAGATTGTGCCTATGTTGATGCTTCTGTTCTAAACTAGATGTATTTTTACTCTTATTCATTTACTTCCTCTTCAAAAGTCATACAAGTAAAACATGCCCACCACAGCCAGAAAAATTAAGCCAAATGAGGAAAAAGTTAATAGTGTCCCGCCACTAGCCAAAAGCTATGTTAAACAGTTTTACATTTAACAGGTTCCGAGTTAAATTCAGTGGCTTGCATATCAGAACAGAGTAGGAACCTGGGTGAACTGTGCTTCTGTTCCCATTTTTGTTTCCAAGACTATTTGTAGTTCATTTGTTCATTCATTCATTCATTCACCCAGCAAGCATGAGGATCTCATTCGTAAGTGGCACAGTTCTGATTATTGGGATTCTGCAACAAACATACATAATACAATGATCCTACATTCCTTTCCCACCAAGGTTGGGAAGAAGCACACCCATTGCTATTAGTTGCCACTGTCTGTTAAAAACTAAACCAGGGGCAACTAAATACACTGACGACATTCTGGCCAAAGCTCTCAGCAAGAACGTGTGCATCACCACTGCTGCCCCTATGCCTCACTAACACAAGGAAGAGCTTTGTTAAGCATAACCCATACTTTCAAAGAGAGCAGAAAAGGAGATGATAACAGAATTTTAGAGACTACAGGGTCAAAGGACAAGAGTTAATTGACATAAGAAACCTAAGAAAGCATTAACGTCCCAGAGCCCACAGAAGGCTCAGTAGCGGCAGCAGCAGAGGGGCTGCCAGTGGGCAGGATTAAAGTCTGCTTCAGAAAGAGTCCCACCTCCACCTCCCCCAGGCAGGTGACTGTACCTCCCTTACCCCAGGGGTTTCTTCTTTGGAGAGGATAAAGCAGTAGGTCTATGGGCTGAGGAAACCATACAGGGAAATAAATGCAGGGCACCACATTGAAGACTGGTTAAGTTGAAGTACAGGAGGCCCAGATCCCTACCCTCTCCTCCTTCGGTTCCTGGGCACAGGTTTAGTCTCAAGCCATCCAGGAAGATTAGATTATTCTTCTCTAGGGAATTTACACAGCTTAAGAGAAAACACCCAAGATACTAACTTCCTGGGTTCCTAAATGAAACAGGCCACCCAGGTCACCCTACGTGAGGCCTAGAACCCACAAGTGCCACACACATACACACACACACACACACACACACACACACACACACACACACCTTAATACCCTACACATATGCAAGCAGATTACTAGGACCACTAGATTTCTGGAGAAAGCCTGTCACAGGAAAGACAGGGAAAACACACACACACTTTATAGGAAATGAGGAAGAACACTTCTTCCCAAAAATAAAGCTATCATTAATGGCCCCAGAGAAATAAGAGGTAAATATTGCATCTATGAAACCAAAACAAAATGCTGTATTTAAAAAGGTATATTTAGAAAATATAAGAATGCTTAAAAATTAAAGATAATGCTAACTAAAATGAAAACCTCAATAGAAGAGGAGTGTAGGGGGGAAGATAATAAAATTATAGAACCAATCCAGGAGATTCGATATTCAGATTCTAGGAGTTGCAGAGGAAAGAAGAAAGAAAATAGGCCCTGGCCAGTGTGGCTCCGTTGGCTGAGCATCATCCTGTGCACCGAAAGGTCCCCAGTTCAGTTCGATTCCTGGTCAGGGCACATACTCAGGTCGATGTTTCTCTCTCTCTCTCTCTCCCCCTCTCTCTTCCTCTCTCTCTCAATCAATAAAAACATATTTTTAAAAAAGAAAGAAAATAGCAGGAGTAAATCATCACTGAAGTAATTCAAGAAAACTTTCCAGAACTAAATGATGTGTGTTCCAAGATTAAAAGTTTCCAGAGCGCGCTGGATGGAAGTACACCCACACTAAGGCAGGTCGTCTGTGAAATTTCGGAACACTAAGAAGGACACTAGAGATTCCAGAGAGAAAAATCACGTTACCTACAAAGGATTAAAATCGAAATGGCATTAGATTTCTCAACAATAACTCTGGAATTTAAAGGAAAATTAAGCAATGCTTTGCACAAAAACAGACTCCTACCCTAGAATCCTACAGCAAGCCAGAATGTCAATACCGTGTGAAAATTAATACTTTCTCAGATATGCAAAGCCAACAATTATAGAGCACCTCCTCTGTGTACAACACTCTGCCTCCGGTGCATGTACCCCACGGTGTTGTAAATGCCAGTCACTCGCTGTCTACCCCCACTGCACTCCAGGGTCAAAACTGTCTACTCCTCTCAATAGCCTACTGGTGCTATGGGGCTACATAAGAGCACCCAGCCCAGCAAGGGATAGCAAGGAGTGCTTAGTGGAGGGAAGTGACATCTAAACTGACTCCTCAAGGATAACTAAAGGATATACAGCACAGTGCCGTTCCAGGAAGCAGGAATATCTGCAAAGACTTGGGGACCTGTCACAATCCATCAATCTGCTGACCCAGACAAGAATCCTCACCGACAGGGGAAACTCAAGCCAGGCACAAAAGAATCCATGCCCAAGTGGCATCAGTGGCATTACCAGGTATTTGGGTTGGTTTTAAACATCTCTCCACAACAAGGTGATATACAAATCTATAAAATACAACCAATCTGAGCATAAAGAATGAAGACAAGGAGGCAAAGCCTGGCTCTGGATGTGACTTAAGGGTTCCTGGAGCAGTCTGGCAGCCCCACAGGACACAGGACACCATAAAGCCAGTGCCCTAATCAGAAAGGTGGAACCAGACCTAATAACAAGCATGCAGAGGCCCCAGATGAAGGGCACCTGGGACCTGGAGGCCAGGCTGGGGCAGAGAAATTCTCTGTATTTGGACCTTCTCTCTTCCCCTCACTTGTGAAAGCCAGAGCTTTAAGCTCATAAAGATCCTACGCTGAGACTGGGAATGAAGGCTCTGTCAGCTAAATGGCTGGGAATACAACCAGGTCTCCTGGCTACCTCCCACCCCTTACAGTCCTGCCTGGTTGACCTCAGGTTTCCACGCAGATATTCACTTGCTGAATTTCAAGGTAAGAAGAAACAGCCAAGAATGAATAACTGTCTGGCCTCTCCACCACTCTAACTCAAATTTATGGAGGCAGCTTTCTAGATATTGCCTCCCGCCCCTTGGCGCCTCCTTTCCCCACTCCTGGAAGGAGGCAGCTGGCAGCTCAAGTCTAATTGGATCCCACAGCCCCCTGATGATCTCCGTGCTCTGTAGTGGTGGCTTCAGAAGCAGCAGTAAGGTTTCTGAAACAGAAACAAAGTCAGCCCTGACCGGTGTGGCTCAGTGGTTGAGAGCTGACCCATGAACCAAGAGATCACTGGTTCCATTCCGGTCAGGGCACATGCCCAAGTTGCAAACTCAATCCCCAGCAGGGGGCATGCAGGAGGCAGCCAATAGATGTTTCTATCTCTCCCTCTCCTTTCCTCTCTCTCTAAAAAAAAAAACAATAAAAGCATATTTAAAAAAAAAAAAAAAAACAAAGAAACAAAGTCAGGGCCTGTTTGCTTGGCTTCTGCTGCTGGTAACCCACTGGGATCTGAGCAGCCAAAAAGGAGCCTTTCCTTCCCAAAATGGTCCTTTTACACGCTGCTGAACAATGTGCTCTCTTCCCCAGGGCCATGCCAAGGTCTGGCTCTGCTGATAGTCTATGTTCAAGGTCAGGGAGTGCACTCCGCACTCAGAACCATGGCCTAGGCTGGTGCAATGCAGGTCCTTGCTTCTCACCTCCAGGTCCCTTCTTCGATGATTTCACAGACACTTCACATTTCATAAATACAACACCTCCCAGTCTGAGGCTCTCAGAACTTGAACCTGTATGTTATCCGTCTCTCCAGTTCTCACTCTTTATGATACAAGTGGTAAGCGGAGGTATGGGGTGGCATAGCTTAAAGGCTGGTGTGGTGGGGACTGCACTGCTGTGACAAATTCTCATGTCAAGTCAACTCCCAGCTGGGAGTGCCTGTCTCTGACACATGCACCCCAGACACCACTGTGGTTGGAGGAGGGTGTGTGCATGGGTGAACTGGGCAAGCACGTGAGCAAGCACACAAATGTGTGAGGACATGAATATAAACAGCATGTGAGTAAATCCACTTGCTGCATGCTATGGGTGAACGTGCATGTATGAGGGTGAAGGTAGAGGCAAATGAGTGTATACGTGAGCAAGCATTGTATGAACAAGCATGTGAGTATGTGTGCAAGAGTGAGTATGTATTGTGTGTGCATGTGTAAGGATAAAGATACAGGTGAGTGTGTATATGAGCAAGTATGTGTGAGAACATGAGAGATCACATGAACATGAAATATGTATGTGTGTATGAAAGTACACACAGAGAAGGCCCTGGGACACCAGGGCCACATTAGCAACTTGAGACAGTTCCACCCCGTCACCTCCTGCATCCAGACACCACAGCGCATGATCCAGAAGCCCCAGTGTCTCACCCCAGTCACCTCTTCCCTCTCTGCCCACTCAGGGTGAGCTGCATCCAGGCCTGGGCTTCTGGGTTCCTCCCCCACTCTAGCCCAGCCTCATTCTCTGACCCCAAATTTCCACCCTGCAGGATTTTTTTTTAAAAAAAACAAGGGAAAATCCTCCTTACTTCCTTAGGGAGTGATAAATATGAGGATTAGGGAAGTGACATTCTGAAAATGATCTGAGCTACATGGAAGAAAAAAGGTAGATAAAATACAGAGCATTTTGGCCCAGACTTCACTCAGAAAGACAGGGAGGTTCTGTCTCTAGGGAGGGGAAGACCATCTGTAGGGGTCTCCGGCTGCCTGCCTTGGAGTGCTGGGCCCAGTTGAGAGTACAAAGTCCAGGTCTCTAACTAACAGGGCTTGTCTAATATGCCAAACAGACACAGGGTCCTCGCAGGCCCCGAGAGAGTACTGTCTGGAGACAGGGCACAAATTTCACTCCCCAAGCAGCCTTCCCGCATCTGGAAGCAATTTGCTTCACCCTCCACCAAGCCAGAGAGTGAGAGGAGAAAGCCTGCCCCTCACCCCTCTGCTGGGTGGCCAGCTTGAATACCTATGAGCAGCGAAAGAACGGGAACAGGGTCAGCCTGACTGTCACACCAGACGTTTGCTCAATGCCACCTAAACAGTCTCTCCCTTTGCCCCTGAAAACTGGACGGTAGTTGAGAGCACAAACTTTGAATCAGACTGACCTAAGCTGACAGCCACCTCCACGAGCCAAGTCTCAGCTTCCTCCTAAGTGAGATGGATAAAGTTGTTGCGAAGACTGAATGGGACATGCACATGAAGGGTTTGCACTGGGCCTGCATGCACATAATAAACACCGGATAGATAAGTTACTATTGTTGCTGTTGCTGCTACCTACTCTCAGTCAATTCTCTTTACAGGGGCCACAGTGATCCTTTTGAAATGTAAAGTAGGTCGCCCTGGCCAGTAGATCAGCGGTTAGAGCGTTGTGGCCGTACACCAAGGTTGTGGCTTCCATCTCCAGTCAGGGCACATATAAGAAGCAACCAATGAATGCATAAATAAGTGGAACAATAAATCAATGTTTCTCTCTCTCTCTCTCTTTCTCCCCCTCTCTCCCTCTCCCCCTTGGTCCCTTCCTCCCTCCCTTCCTTCCTCTCTCCTAAAATCAATAAATAAAATTTAAATATGTATATTTTTATTTTTTAATATATTTTTATTGTTGATAGTATTATAGATATCTCCCATCCCTCCCCCTTTACCCCTCTCCTCCCAGCCCCTACCCGCTTCACTACCCTTATGCCCATGTCCATGGGCTATGCATATAGTTATATAAGTTCTTTGGTTTCTCTCTTCTCATCCCCCCAACCCCACATCAAGGTATGTCAGTCTGTTCCATGCCTCCATGTATTTTGTTGGTCAATTCATATATATATATATATATATATTAGAGGCCTAGTGCACGAAATTTGTGCACGGGTATGGTCCCTAGGCCTGGCCTGCGATTAGGGCCATCTTCCCCAGCTGCCAGCAGCCGGCCCCTCCCCCCTGCCGCCACCCACCCCCAGTTCCCCGTTCGCCATCGGGTGATTGGAGCCTGCCGGCCGGGGAAGAGACCAAGAGGTTGGTTAGCAGGTCCCCATCAGACGATTGAGGCCTGCGGGCTGGGGGCAGCTCCTGTATTGAGTGTCTGCCCCCTGGTGGTCAGTGCGCATCATAGCGACTGGTTGTTCTGCCATTCAGTCAATTTGCATATTACCCTTTTATTATATAGATAACACACACTTTTTCTTTTCTTTTTTTTTCTTTTTTTAAGAAAAAGAAAAGTGAGGCAGGTCGCTCCTCCTTGGTCAAATTCCTCCACAGGCTCCCACCATAAAAGTCAAAGCCCTCAAAATGACCTTCAAGGCCCTATGTGATCCAAATCCCAAGACCTTCCCTTTGCTCACTTCACTCCAGCTGTACTGGGCAGGTCTACACACTCTGACCTCAGAGCCTTTGCACATCCTGTTCCCTCTTCCCTGGGATGCACCTCCTGCAGATATCTATAGGTCTTGCTTCACCTCTTCTTCCATCTCTATTGAAATAACACCTCTCAGTAAGGCCTACCCTGTTTAAACCATAATCCTTGACCCCCTATCCCATTCTCCAGCCCCTTTCCCTGTTTCACTTTTCTCTACAGTATCTGTCACCATCTGATATACTATAAATTGTAATTATTTATTTATTGTCTGTCTCCCCCACCAAAATATAAGCTCTGGAAGGCAGGACTTTTTCTTCATTTCCGCATCCCCAGACCCTGAACAGTACCTGGCCCAGAGGAACCCCTGAAATATTTGTGAAATGAATGAGTCTCAGGACACTTAGGGTGAACCAAGCTGAGGCTAGAATTGGAAACACAAGTCCTAAGACCCACTTACAAATTGTCAGTCCTTTTCAGCTCTGTGGCTGCCTCTGAAAAAAACAATCCTCATTCCAGCCACTTCTCAAAGTCATTGTCAGGAAGAAAGGACAATAAAGTTATGTCTTAGAATACGCCTTGGTGCTTTCATAATGGGGAGCCCTACAGAAATAAAAGACCTCAAATCTATTTCTCCAACATCATCCCCAGGCCAGCTCTCAGTCCCAGAGCAAGGGCCCTAAGTGCTAAGAGGATATACCACAGGTAGGAATCTACACAAACACAGTCCATGCCTTGAGGAGCTAGCTAACTCAGGTTTTAGGTCTTCCAATTGGGCAGGCACATCTGGTGTTATTCCCCACTGAATCCCTGCTGCCAAGGACCTGCATGCACACATTAGGTGCTCAATAAATGTCATGCAAAAGCATAAATGAGTAAATCCCATACTGATAACCACACAGAAATTAGAAAGATCACCGATCTATACTAATAAAAGCCTAGGTGGCCCTTGCGCACGATGTCATCACAAGATGGCCGCCACAAGATGGCCATGCACACAGTGGAGGCGGGGCCCAGCAGCCACTACACAAGGTGAGGCCTGGGGGTCCCGCAGCTCCGCACAGCGCATAGGAGGCCGGTCCCGGCATCTCTGCTGCATCGAACGGAGGAGGCAGGTCATGGCAGGGGAGGGCAGTTGGGGGCGATCAGGCCAGCAGGGGAGGGCAGTTGGGGGCAATCGGGCCGGCAGGGGAGCAGTTAGGCATCAATCAGGCAGGCAGGGGAGCAGTTAGGGGGCAATCAGGCTGGCAGGCAGAAGTGGTTAGGGGCAATCAAGCAGGCAGGCAGGCGAGCAGTTAGGAGCCAGCAGTCCCAGATTGTGGGAGGGATGTCCGACTGTGGGATCGGGCCTAAACTGGCAGTCAGACATCCTCCAAGGGGTTCCAGATTGGAGAGGGTGCAGGCCAGGCTGAGGGACACACACACACACACACCCCATGCACGAATTTCGTGCACTGGGCCACTAGTATTATATAAAAATCCTGAATAAAGTATTAGTTGACCTAAAATAGCATGCAGACAACAGATAATACTGACAAAAACATATATTTTCATTATCTTCACATCAAGGGCAAGTGTATTGTAAGGCAGATGCTAAGGCATTGGTGAAGAAAGCCCCGGGGATGGGAGAACAACTTCAGGAAACCCTTGTTGAATACATTTCAAGATTTAGGCCAAAATAATGCAGATTGTTCCGCCCAGGTCCAGGCACGTGCTGGAATCAGCTAATTGATGTATCTCTCTCTCTCTCTCCTTCCCTCTATAAATCAATGAAAAAAATATCCTTAGGTGAGGATTAACAACAACAACAACAACAAAAACTTGCTCTTTCTTCCACAATGCCAAATTCTACCAAAATAAAAACCAACAAACACACATTAAAAACAAACAAACACATATTAACACTCACCACTGCAAAAAAGGGATGGAGGTGAAAATAATTACATTCAAATACTCTATTCCAGTGGTCGGCAAACTCATTAGTCAACAGAGCCAAATATCAACAGTACAATGATTGAAATTTCTTTTGAGAGCCCAATTTTTTAAACTTAAACTTCTTCTAACGCCACTTCTTCAAAATAAACTCGCCCAGGCCATGGTATTTTGTGGAAGAGCCACACTCAAGGGGCCAAAGAGCCGCAGTTTGCCGACCACGGCTCTATTCCATTTTCTTACATTCCAGATAAAACTCTTTTTCTTTGGGGTGGGGGCAGATTTTGCCTACTAGACTATGGCCTCTTAGAAGATAGTGAGAACATATAGGACCTGGCAGTTAATAAATACAATAATTTCCAGCTGATTTGGTCTAGTATCAGTAGTATTACCCTACCCAAGACCTATCAACAACCTATTCCTACATTCTTCCTCTCTCTCTCAAGATTTGTCTTAAGAATCAATTCTCACCCTGGACAGGTAGTTTAGTTGATTAGAGCATCGTCCTGGTACACCAAGATTGCAAGTTCAAATCCCCAATCAGGGCACAAAACAATAGTCAGGAGCATATTCCAGGTGTGTTTTCTGAATGTCTGTGTATAGGTTGGGGATGCAGAGTTGTAAAGGGGGGGGGGATGAATCATCGGGCTCAAAGGGATGAGTAAGATTTAGAATCATTAAGGTGAAGGGTATCTTAGAGATTATTTCATGCAACATATGTAACCTTACAATGCCAAACACAAAATCCCTGATCAATAAATATCAGTGCTGAGAGCTTGCTACTTCCCAAGGCTCTACCTGTAAGAAAGTTCTTCCTGGAACAACATTCAAATCTCATTTTCTGGGTCTGGCTGGTGTAGCTCAGTGGATTGAGCATCATTCCATGGACCAAGAGGTCCCAGGTTCGATTCCCAGTCAGGGTACACGCCCAGGTTGTAGGCTTGATCCCCAGTAGGGGGTGTGCAGCAGGCAGCTGATCAATGTGCCTATCTTTCTCTCCTTCTCCCTTCCTCTCTGAAATCAATTTTAAAAAAAATTTTTTTTAATCTATCTTCTGGAATCCCCTACCCATGGGACCCAGGTTTGGCCTTTTGAAGCCAGAGGATATGTTTAATCCCTCCTCTTCCACACCAATCCTGCATGGGCTAGGAAACTATTATTGTGCCCCCACTTCCTATAACACTCCATAAAAATAATTTCCAGACAAAATGAATATTCCCAAAATCCTTCATCCAAGTCACATGTTGTGTAGTTTACACTATTTTAGTCACCCTCCTCTGGATAAATTCAGATTTGAAAGTGTCCCAAGCAGAATCAACCAAACCCAATGCTGCAGATGTAGGGTGAGCTCCGTAGAGCACAAAGAGTCTAGTCTATATTCCCAAGAGCAGAGTTCCATACCCAGGATGGTACTTGTCTTCTAAGCAACCTCAGGGCATGGCTAGCTTATGTTTTTTTCCATTGATTCATTCAGTCAATAAACATGAGCTGTCAGGCACTGGGCTAGGTACAAGGGCTACTAAGAAAAATGGCATATCATCTTTGTGCTCAGGCAGACAGCCTATTCCGAGAGATTTTAAAAAACACACACACAGATAAAACTATGAGGAAAGAAACATACTTGCTTTTGGGGTCTTATAGGAGACTGACTAGGGATCCCTCCTCCAGGGAGTCTTCCGAGAATGCAGGACTTCTGCTTACAGCCATAGCGCCTGGATTTACCTGCCTCCCTTCAACAGCTAAAACGCCGGACAGAACACATGAAACAACTGCTTCGGAGGATGGACAATGGGCAGCACAGATCTGTACTCCCTGAGAGAAAGGAAACAAGGGTGAGTCCCATGACTGCCCAACCTACTGCCTAGAGGCAACTTCCACACAGCAGCACAGCAGGAAGAATCCAAATGGTCCCTCCAAGTTGAGGAAACAGAAATTCAAGTTCACAGGGCACAATACTGGAGAGGAGGAGACTGCACAGGGAGAGCGCTCTGGAGAACTGCAGAAGAGTCCCCTTGACGCTCTTGCTGATCTGCACATGTGTGGCGTGAAGCTCCACAATTCTGAGAAAAGAACCAATGGCAAGCAACAAGCCAAACAATTCGTGGAGCTCATAAAGAGCCAGAAAGAATTCACATTTCCACCTGCAAGAGTAGCGGGACCTCATAATACATAGGGCACTGGATAGAGTCCTTAAAAAGATGATGCCTCGGTAGTGAAGCTAAATTAATCCAGATTAAAGGCTGGATTCACCTTAACAAAGCTTAAAAGCAAGGCTTGGAAGTATTAGACTGATCCTAAGCAATTTAAATGCATGCCAGAATAAGTCCAACACTATTTAAAGAAATAAAACAACATTAAATTCACAATATCTGGAATCCAATAAAAAATTAGCAGGTATTGCTCTGCTCGTGTGGCTCAGTGGTTGAGAGTCAACCCCAGTCAGAGCACATGCCCGGATTGTGGGCTCCATCCCTAGTAGGGGGTGTGCAGGAGGCAGCCAATCAATGATTCTCATCATTGATGTTTCTATACCTCTCTCCCTCTCCCTTCCTCTCTCTGAAATCAATAAAAACATACTTTTTTATTAGCAGGTATTTAAAGAAGCATAAAAATATGACCCATAACCAGAAAGAAAATCAGTCAACAAAATAAACCCAAAAATGACAGAGATGATAAAACTAGTAAACAGGAATGAAAAACAGCCCTGGCCGGTGTGCTCAGTGACTAGAGCATTAGCCAGAGCACCACAGGGTTACAGGTTCAATTCTCAGGTAGGACAAGTACCTGGGTTGCAGGTTTGATCCCCAGCCCCTGTCAGGGCTCATGCAGGAGGCAGCCTGTATCTCTCTCCCATCAATGTTTCTCTCCCCGATCCCTCTCTCCCTTCCACTCTCTTTAAAATAAAAGCAATGAATGGGAAAAATATCCTCAGGTGAGAATTAACAGAAAAAAAAAGAAGAAAAAAAAGAATGAAAAATAGGTTTTATAAGTATGGTCCACGTACACAAGAATGAAGAGGAAAACATAAACATGATGAGAGAAATGAAAGATATAAAAATTCAAATGGAACTTATAAAGATGAAAAATATATCTGAAATGAAAAATATACTAGATGGAATTAATTAATAACAGATTAGACACTGCAAAAGAAATGATCATTGTATTTGCAGATAGAACAATAAAAACTATCCAAAATGCCCTGGCCGGGTGGCTCAATTGGTTGGAGCATTGTTCCATACACCAAAAGGTTGCAGGTTTAATTCCCAATCAGGGCACATACCTAGGTTGTGGGTTTGATCCCCGGTCAGGGCCCATGCAGGGGGAAACTGATCAATGTTTCTCTCTCTCTCTCTCTCTCTCTCTCTCTCTCTCTCTCTCTCTCTCTCTCTCAAAATCAGTAGATATATCCTCAGGTGAGGATTTAAAAAAACTACTCAAAATGAAGCAGAGAAAAAAAAAGACTGAAATTAAAATTTTAAAAAAATTTTTAAATGATTTCAGAGAGAAAGGGAGAGAGAGAGCTAGAATCATCAATGATGAAAGAGAATCATTGACTGGCTGCCTCCTGCAAGCCCCCTACTGGGGATCAAGCTCACAACCCAAGCATATGTCCTGGCCAGGAACCAAACCATGACCTCCTGGTTCATAAGTCAACGCTCAACCACTGAGCCACACCAGCCAGGCTAGACTGAAAATAATTAATGAAGCATCAGCAACCTACAGTACAATAGCAAACAGTCAATATACTTGTAATCAGAGTTCTAAAAAGGGAGGTGAGAGAAAGGAGAACAGAAAAATACTTGAAAAAATAAATAGCTGAGCAAATTTTCAAATTTGCTAAAACAATGCAAATAACAGATAAAACAAGGCAGGATAGGAGGGGCACTTCAACCAAGGTAGACACACCAAGGACAATGAGAAACGAGAACCTTCATGGTGGGCAGAGGGAGGAGGGGCCACGGGTAACCTGGCATTACAGAAACAACAGGGACACAGCGGCTCACAGTGGGAAGCAATGAGGCTGGAGGGGGCAGGTGCCAGTTCACAGCATGCCTCACTCAGTCACTTGGACCTCATCTTGTAGGCCAGGGGGACCACCTTGTCCTGGAAGGGCAACTGATTTTTTGAACTACAAAGTCAGACTTTACAGTTCTCCTAAGTAGGAGAGTCCAGAGAACAGAAGAAAGGTTTGAGGCCTGGCTGTGACATCTGTGCCCTCAGCCTGCTCCCGTTTGGAACAAACACCAGAGACAACGAAAACATCCTACCCACCTGAAAAGTTTTGCCTCCCTAGGACTCCTAGAATCAGATAACTCTTAAGCCAGAAAGGACCTCAGGGATCAAAGACTCCTGGCTTTACAGATCAAAAAAGGTAAGGCCCAGAGAAGTGACAACTGATCCAGGACCACTTAGGAGTCCTGACTCCCAGTTCCAGTCCCTACTGCCCCACCAGCCCTATGGACTGCTCTGGATGATATAGTGAACCTGTGAATGTCTACACAGGCTTGCTGCTACATGTCCACTCTAGCTCCTTCCAGGCACTGGCAGATTCCTGGCCTCACTTAGCTCCTGAACATCCACTGGGTAGGTGCTAGGTGTCTCCCTCATGTGCACTGAGCAAAAGTAACTCTGGGCCTGACTCCAAGGAAGGGAGAAGAAATAAAGCTCCCTGAGGATTGGAGGCCAGAGCTGTCCTGAGCCTTCCCAAGGCTGAGAGGGACAGAGAAACAAAAGAGACAGAGAGCCTGGCCCACCAACCCAGCCAGTGGGAGTTAGCAGCCGACCCCCAAAGAGGCAGGGATGAACTAACTGGTGGGGAAGAGACATTCCTATGGCCTCTAAGTCCAACTCCCTTAACAGATTGGCCCTGAGCCATGCACTGTGCTTGCCACCCTTCTCCTCCCAGGGGAAGAGGAAATTGCCTTGAACTCTCCTTCTCCCCCTCCCCAAGGCCCACACAACCTCAGCTCTGGGTTGGGCAGCACCTCTTTACAGGGGTTAAGAATAAGCAAATTCTTGGGCTATTCCTGGAGCCTTGATTTTTATCATCCTTCCATTCTGGTCAATTCTGAGAGGCCAGTGGCCCGGAATGCCAGAGAGATCTGAGCCGAGGCCACCAAACCCAAAATAACCCTACACATGCCTCTCTCAAGTCCTCATGGATTTGGCCATTTTGTGTGTATGTTTTCCTATAAATGGCCTATTTTGCCCACACACACAAGGTGCTGGAAACTCGAAGGCACCCCTGGGTGAGCTAAGAAAGATGGGAGCAGGGTGCTGGGGGAGGGGAGCACACAGAATCCAGGGTTGGGAACAGAAAGTCTGGCTCCAGGCTCCTCTGCTCAACTGCCTGGAGACCCTGGGATAACCAGCCCCCGTTCCCTCAGTTATGAAACTCGCAAGCAGTGGCCTCCTCTTCCCTGTAACTTCCCTCCACCTCCGGGGGAAAGGCAGCGGAAGCCCCCTCCCAGAGCTGCAGGCTCTAATAAGGAGGAGTCCTGCTTCCTCCCAGAGACATTTCAAGCCCCTGTGATTACGGAGATGGATGGTTTTAAATCATGCAAGTGTGCTAAGTGTCCTGGGGAAATGGCTAGACTAGGGGCACGTTTCTTTTTATATCACAAATGCACTATTCACTCATTCAAAAAACATTGGAATGCCCACCAGATGCTAGGCAATGAGAAAACAGGCAAAGCATCAGTGGAGGGGGAAACCAAGCCCTTTGCTCTTCAGAAGGAATAGAGAGTCAGAGATTGAGGTGAGCCATCAGAAATGCCCTGCCTATCAGAGCTTCCCACGGGGGCCGCACACATCCTGAGTGTATAGGTCAGATGTCCGGCAGCGGGAAGGCTGCTTGGAATCCTGGTGGGTGGGGAGGGTGAGGCGGCTGCAGGGTCTCAGAAACACCAGGGCCACAGACCAGTTTCCTATACCGCTGGGTTCAAGATGTAGCCACTCCTAGGTGTCTGTTCATGACATGAAGCAAGAATATGCTTAAAGTACTTGATTTAAAGCCACCACCACCACAAAACAGCGACACCTGAACTTGTAAAATGACCAAGAGTCATTTGGATAAGCTGTGAGGAAGGTGGAGAATAAAACTGAGGGAACATCATTTTGATGCCAAATTAGGTATGAATTAGGGCAGTAAGACTTCAGTGGTCATCTCCTTTGAGTCGGACAGAGAAAGCTCTGGCGGCATCTACTAGCAATCTCATCCCCTCCTATTTTCAGAGCCCACTCCTAGGGCTGTGGATGCTGCAGCACCAAACCCTGGGGGAACAGAACCAGATAAAACAACAGGACAGTTGATAGCCAGGAAAGGTCTGGGGACTCGCCTATCCCACATCAGCTGAAGCTCTCTTATCACACAGAGCACCTGGCCCAAAAGATGCCTCAGACCCTTAAGGAATCAAAGTGCTCAGTGATTACTTGTTGATGAACTAATATTGTGACTCTGGAGCATGCTGAAGTGGGAGTCCATCCTCACAGCGGTAGAGGCCCAGAAATGGTGGGTGGAGGCTGGAAGAGAAGCCTGGCACCATATAGGGGCCTCTTGGGTCTCACTTACGGGGAATTTACCTATTATATGCTTCAAACCGGCCAACTTGGAGCAGACTGAGGGCCTCCATCCAGTTTTTCCAATTCCTTAGCCAAAAGCATTGCTGAGGTTTCTTGTCTTGCTTGTGATGCCAGATTTCTTAAAGGTTTGCAGACATCAACACTAAGCACTGGTACACATTAAGCCCGTAAGCTGATCAGATATCATTAACCCTGCAACGGTAGCACAATGCTGGCCCCAAGTGTGGTGCAGCCACTTGCCCCTCCCCACCCACAGTCCTCACCAAGTCGTCTCACTGAGCTGGGCCAATTCTCCCACAGCACAGTCAAGAAGGAAGAGAGTGACCGAGAGGCTGAGCTGTGCAGTATGCTCTGCACTGCTGCCCAAACAGTGAACCTCACAGCCACAAAACAGTTCTTTCCCAAGAGATGCTGAGAGAGAGCAAGAAGAAAATAAAACACCAAGGGGTTTTCAAATGTGAAAGTCCACTCAGCCTTTGTTCTTATTTGATGAATGCCCAAACCACCAGGCAGATGGCAGGCGAGAGAACACTGTTGTCCTAGGAAAGTGTATTTCATCAAGTCTGGCCTGAGATCTGCAGGGAGAGGTAAGTTTGATGAATGATTAGCGCTGCGAGGACTTCACCAGCAGCTCTGCCGCAGCATCCGCTCAACCAGGACTGGGGATTCCTTAACAACCAGGAGCTGGCTCTTCCCTGTCTCCTTCTGCCTCACCCTCACTGGTGAATTCACAGGAGAGAAGAGCTACCAAGGCAGGTGATAAGAAAACTATAAAATGAATACATTGTGGGAAGTCAAAATATTAAGTCCACTGTGAGTTTCCTGAGAAGGAAAAGTGAAGCCTGTGAATCATACAGGCCTGGGTGGTCTCATTTCACATCAGAGTTACAAGAGGATGGGGAGGAAGCCTGGAGCAGAGTAGGTGCAGTATTTGCTGGGTGGATGAATGAGTGAATTCCCAGCAGAGGCCTGGATCTGCAGTGACCTGTCACTCACTGACTCATATCTTCAGAGAGGCCATGATAGTTAGCAGGGGTATCGAGCAGCCAGGCTCCTGGCAGCTCCCGGGGGGCCGGATGGCTCCAGCTCCACTTCTACAGCTCTGGCAACCCTAGCAGGAGAAGCTGTCTACCACAACGCCCAAATCCTAGATCACCCCAAGCCCTACCAGCACAAGTCCCACACAACCACACAGGATCCACCTCAAACACCACTCCAACCCAACACAAAGATTGTCTTGCTCCTGCCATTTTCCCTAGTTGATCCATTTGAGGCAAAGATTGGTCTGGGAAGGGAAGGCGCCTGTACTATCTTCTAAAGATCTGTGGGGTCTATTCCCAGATATTCTAATTCTCCTCCTTCTGGGTACATGGAGGACTACACATCCATTCCCGCCCACCCCTGAACACACATACATGCCTTCTGTGTGACTTTGCCAGTCCTCCCATCAAGAGTGGAGTCTTGCCCTGGACGGTGTTTCTAAGTGGTTAGAGCCTGCGCACCCAAGGGTCTCGGGTTTGATTCTTGGTCAAGGGCACATACCTGGGTTGCAGGTTCCAACTCCAGCCCTTCGGGGCACGTGAAGGAGACAACTAATCGATGTGTCTCTCTCACATCAATGTTTCTCTCTTTCTCTCTCCCCTCCACCCCCCTTCCACTTGCTCTAAAAATCAATGAAAAAATATTCTTGGGTGAGGATTAACAAAAAGAAAGAGGGGGGGGGCGGGAAAGAGTGGAGTCTTTCCCCCAACCCTGGAGTTCCAGCTGGTGCTCTAACCAGCAGTAGATGGATTATTCACTGTGAGACATCAGAGCCTAGATCTCAAGAGGTTTTGGAAACTCCATTTTCACCTAAAAGGCTGGTGTCCTTGAGAATGAGAAATCATGTGGAGAGGTCTAGCTGAGAGCAGCGCCAATCACCAGACACGTGAGAGGCTCCCTTGGACCACCCAGGCCCTGCAGAGCCCAGTCCAAAGGGCTAACCCACATTATTGTGAGCAAATAAAATGGTTGTTGTGTTAACCTACTAAATTGTGAAGTGGTTTATTATGCAGCCATAGATAATTTATATAAAACTCATCCAGCAAGTCTATGTAGCTATTCAGAAGAATGAGGTCATTCAATATGCACTGATGTGGAAAAGTGGCTTAAGAAGTTCCCAGACAGTAAGTACAATACAATTCTACTTAAGGAAATTGATAAGGGAATAGTTGGAGAGCTGGATGTTAGTCTATCATAAAACTACCTGAAAAAGATATAAACCAAGTATTAACAGTGATTACCTCTGAAGGGCAGGATTATAGATTTTACTTTTCTATAATTTATGTAATGTTTGAATATTATAATGAGTTTGTACTATTTTTTACAACAACCAAGGTACTCTTAAAAAATCATCTTTAATTCTGCTTCAAGCTAATTTTTCCTAAAAGATCCCTTTTCATCCTTCATTCCCCTGTTCAGGGACCAACACTAGCTCCCCACGGCTAGCCTCCTAAAACCTGAATCTCCTCTGGATGGCATTCAAGGTGCCCCTCCCCTCGGTCATCTCCAGTCCAACTACCCAGGCCACACCCATCCCTACCCAGATCTCCAAGGTTGACATCCTCACTGCAATCACTCAGCGAGCCCCTACCTTTGCCTCTCTAAATTCACCTGGCCCTCGAGGCCCAGCTCCCACGGGCTCCTCCCTGGGTCCCCAGAGAAAGTAACACTCAGGCCTGTCCGTGATTGGATGGTGTCCTGAATTATTCTCCCTGCACTGCAGGTACTGACCGCCCCTCAAAGGAGACTCACAGACCAGCCAACTGGCCACCACTCTCTCCAGCTTCTCGTCTAACAGTGCGAGAGGGGCAGAGTCCAGACAGGTAGTTCCAACCCTCTGTGCTGCCCCCAGCCAGGATGGTGGATGATAACCTGGGCTGGCACTTCCTTCCTACCCTGCCCATTTCCAGCAGCGACCAAGTGGAAGCTCGTGTGCAGGTGCTAATATAGAGTGACTCATGCCTTCAGGGATGTTCTCAGAGCCCCCTCCCCACACTCCAGGTCCCACATGCTGCATACGATCCAAACTCTGGCTTCAAACGTAATTGCCTTCCTGGGGGACCCAACAGCTCTTCCTCACTCAGGTCTCTGCAATCTGCATGTCCAGTTTTTAAACAAAGCTGTTTAGAATCTCTTAGGAATAAGACAAGTGGAAAATTGCAAGGGTTGACCTCTACCTTTCTCTAAAACAAAACACGTCATTCTACATGTTCACACACCCCTAAACATACACCCCCATTCAAACCCAGCCCATCACCCTGCCCCTCTGAGCCCTTCTATAGGATTTGGCCCAAGTGGGGGCTGGGGACTTGCTGAGACAGTGTCTGCTCCCTCTGTCCCTGGCACCACCACCCCTAGGGCTTATTGGAAAGTCAGGCGCCTAAGCCTCAGTCTCCACACTATGGCACGTGGCCAGGTGAGAGGGCTTAGAAGGGGCTAGCAGATACTGTGTTTGAGTTTTATAATCCCTCTAAGGAGGGGGCATTCATGTCACAGATATGTCATAATCTATTGAAAGTGCTCAGGTGGGCCTCTCAGCTCAGTCCCAGGACAATGCAGGAGAACCCTCCCACACAAACCCATGTAGGCACACCCAGCCATGCACACTCCAGGGCAAGTATACACATCTTCTCTCTTTCTCTATCTCAAGTATACATATCCTCTCTCTCTCTCTCTCTCTCTCTCTCTCTCTCTCTCTCTCTCAGGGCAAGTATACACATCCTTTCTCTATCTCAAGTATACATATTCTCTCTCTCTCTCTCTCCTCTCTCTCTCTCCCCTTCTCTGTCTCTCTCTTTCTCACACACGCACACACACGTACATGGCCACACGCTGTTCCAACCTTGCTCTGAGCATCCCCTGAGATCACTTTCCTCACCTGTCCACTGTTCTCACAGGCCCTTTCACCCAGGCCTTCTCCCAGACTCTGAAACTGACATACATACTTCCCTCACTGGGAGCGGGGAGGGGCGTGAGCACAGGTATATACACAGCAGGGCCCTGCCTGCCAGGGTTCTAGAAGGCTATCCTATGCAGTTGGATGTTGTTCAGGTTTTACAATAATATCTTCAGTTTAATTTTCCTTTTTAACCTGAGAAAGAGAAATTTTTCAAATTTGCCCGAAGGTGCTGTGGGGATTAGCAGCGGCCCTAAGGTGCTAAGGCCAAGGCCCAGAACTCACCAAGATCCTGAACCAGAGGCCATGAGGCCCCTCAGCCTTCCTGCAGTGACAGCCGCGCCTCTCTAATTAATGGAGGGTTCCCAGGGGATCCACCGAGCTGCCTGACTCTTCAGACCCCTGGACTGTTCTCCATCCCCATCCTTTCCTCTTCCCATCACAAGCTGAGACATTTTTAATAAATGCTGACCATTGAGCATAGAATTGGTCACGAGTCTCTCAGAAAGTAAGCGAGTATTCAAAGTGCAATTAATTTCCAGCCACTGTAAGGGGAGAGGGTGTAGGAAGACAGAGGGGAGGAAGGGGTGTGGTAAACTCAAAAGCACAGATAATAATAAACAATGGATAATCAAAAAGTAATCTGCATTTGGCTCCTGAACGTAGACTGGAGCACACACTGGGACACTGAAAGCCAGCGGAAGTGCTCCTTCTGGCTCCACCCACTCCTCAAGTGCCCGAGTCCAGTTCAGCTACGTTTTTGGTTGTGTTTATGGTTTGAGAGGAGGGAAAGGGTTTGGAAGCTGGACCCAGGCAGACACTCTTGTTTCATTATGCTGTGGCTATCATTGAAGTTGAAATTATTAACTTATTGTGCTGGACTCCAGCAATGGAGCCTTCTACCTCCTAAATGCATCAGGCTGGGGCAGGAGGCAGTTAAAACGGAAGTAGCAGCAGAGCCATGAGCAGAGGGTGGAAGTCAGGCAGCAAGGCCCTGCCACTAACCAGACAGGTGACCATCTCTGTAAACAACCTTCACCCCCATCCAGCTTCTATCAAAAATCAGAGCCTTGGGTTTACTCATTAACTTTCCTCTTCCATCCACTTCTAGGCCAGGGCCAGAGAGCACACAGCAAGAGGAAGAGGTATCTGGGAAGCCCCAGGATTAGAAGCCAAGACTTGTGCCTTCATCCCACCTGAGAAACCACCTCCATCAGAGCTGGAAGGAACCTTAGCAATCGATAACCCAGCCGCTCCTTCTGTGGGTAGAAGACGACCTGAAGAAAGCAAGTAACTTGCCAAAGGTCACCGAGCCTGTTAGAGGCAGAGGCAGGAGCCAGGATTAGAACCTCCCGCCCGGGAGCTGGTCATCATTCCAGAGGTTCAAAGGCATGACAGCCCTCTGAGGCCAAAGCCATAGGAGAGGATACACTTCCTGTCCGGAAAGTCCTCCACTCAGGTCTCCCTCTTGTGGCTTCAACACAGATGCACAGAAGGACGGTCATCTGGCTAAGGTGACTGGTGATGTCAGACCATGCAGGCCTCCTGGGAAGCTCCCCACCAAGTCCTCCCCCTAGGACCAGGCCCCGCAGAACCTGTGTCATGGGACAGGATATGCTGAGGAGCCAGGATGTGCTGAGCAGCAAGGCCTCTCATCACTTGGCCTCAGCCCTTCCCTCCCCACCACCTGATTTTCACCAGGCTGATTACCCTCAGCCCGGGCCCATGTGCCTGTCTGCCCTGCATAGTCCACTCACAGGTGGTGCCCCAAACCCAAGAGCAGTGAGAATGAAAGTGGATACCCATCCAGGTCCCAGGGAGGGGGGAGACTTAAAATGGGAGTTTCCATATTCCTGCTGCAGCAGCTCCAGGCAGGCCCTGCCCAGGACCTTATGAGAACAGCCAGCCAAGTTCTGCTGTAGGACAGGCAGCGTGGCAGCCGGACTGCCTGGGTTTGAACCCTGCAAGTCTCTGACCAACTCTCTCCTTAGCTGCTGCCTTTATAAAATGGGGGGAAATGACAGCTACCTCCCTAGACTCTTGTGAAAATTAAATGAGATTTAAATTAAGATTAATACACTTTAAATAAATTAGTTGTGGACATATGTAAAGAGTCTGAAACTGTGGCCCATGAGGATAGTGACAAATATAAATATTGGCAACCCAAGTACAATGTGCAAAAACATGGCAGGACAATAAGGTTGGTGGCCACTCCTGAAACACCAAATAATTTCTGCTGGAACTTAGAGAAGGGACCCTTTTGGCAGGTTAAGCTACCAGCCAGCACCATCCTTTCCGCAACCACCACCCCCACGGCCACACTGCTAGATTCTTAGAAGGTAGAAGATTTACACATCACCCAGCAGGAGGAAGCCACAGAATAAAACACACAGAAAGTAAAACATGAAAAGACCAGGGTCTGTAAGCAGCAACCCTAGGGAACCTGAATCAGCAGCATCCACACAGGCTGCCTAAAGTAGATCCACAGGGGCTGGATGAACCAGTGCTGGGAACAAAGCAAGACCCCCCGAGTCCATAGGAGCAGAGAGGAGGACCTTGATGAGGGTCCCCGCAGAGGGTGCCACCTGGAGGGCCAGGGGCATTCCTGTAGCAGCCAGAGCAGGGGAATAAGAGTTAGACAGCATTGGCCAGATTCCCACAGATGCTTTTTTGAATGGCTGGTGGGAGGTCCTCCACCCTAGCTCCCAAGCCTGCTGGGAGGAGACAGGAAGCAGGAAGTTACAGGCCTCTCCTGCTTCCCTAGGCTTCCTCCTTACAATCAGGGTGGTTCTCCAAGAAAGAAATTAAGAATATTGCTAGCTGCCAATCAGAAACAGTAGGGAGGAGGATCTCTCTCCTGGCCCCCAAAGCCCGATTTAAGGAGCTTATCACTTCCAAGTCAAGTGCTAGGGCAGAGAGACGGTCTAAAAAAATATCAGTATCCTATGTTATCCTCCTCCCCAACCCACAGTTAAAGGGCAAAAGCGACTCTGACTTCAGTTTATAGCACAAAGACTTTCTAAGGCTCCACCACAATGGACCCAGACCAATACTGACCTGTTTTCTTTGAGTTTCCTACAAACACCTTGGCTGCTGACAGATAAGATCTCAGGATATTCCTGCAGGAAAACAAAAATTAGGTCATCACTTCTCTGTGAAGCCACTCTAGGGTGAATGTTGTCCAGCAGTGGCCACTCTTTGGGGCAGCAGTCTCCCATCAAGAACCCATTCATTCAATAGGTGGAGAAAGCCAGAAATGGCACACTGGTTCCAGCTGCTGTGCCCATTCCACTGAGCTGGTGGTGGGTGCCTAAAGCATCATTAGCAGAACCCAAGCCCTGGAAAGACCACTGTGATCAATTAGTGATGTCTGGTATGGGCAGTTACGTAAGAGTACCCATGTCATCTCTGAGGTAGACCCCGGGCACCCAAAGATTTAATGTTAGTAATTTTGATCACTCACAAGCAACCCAAAGTTTCAAGATATGTAAAAGTGTGTAACTTTATTGAGACACGAATTTGATTCACATACCCTAGGTGGCTGATGTAAAGAACAGGCCACTTTGTTTTCATCTCTACCACATCCAAAGTACTCTTGTGGAGCAATAAAAACTTGGTGGAAAATGGCCATCAAATGAGAGATGAAATTGTAGCAGAAGTTTAAAGGGTAGTTAATTTGGGGTGTGAAGATACACAGGAAACACTCGGCTCTGTGGAAACACGACTCTGGAGAAATCCAGGCCCATGTAAAAATTTTCCTGCGGATGCAAATTTGGGATTCTAGAAGGTACAAGATTATTTTTTGAGGGGATGGCAAAATGGATTCTTATTTTTTATTGAAATATAATTGACATATAAATTATATTAGTTTCAGATATACAAATAATTGTTTGATATTTGTACATATTAAAAAATGACAACCACATAAGTCTAGTCAACATCCATCAACATACATACATAGTTACAATTTGTTTTTCTTGTGATGAAAACTTTTAAGATCTATTCACTTACCAACTTTCAAATATACAGTACAGTATTAACTACTAGATGCCCGGTGCACGAAATTCATGCATGAGTAGGGTCCCTAAGCCTGGCCGGCAATCAGGGCTGATCTGTGGGGCAATCAGTGGGGCGATCGGGAGGGGGACCCCCATGCTGGCACCCACCTTGGCCGGCCTGGCGCCCCTGCTCACCGGCCCCACCTGAGTGGGCTGGCCCCACCCCCCAATCGCCCTGCCTCCACCACTGCTGGTCCCCGCCACCCCCCTGCCACCCACGCACTGGCTGGCCCCACCCTCCCACCCCCGTCACCACCACAACCGCAAGTCGCCTCCCTCTGCAGGGCAACTGGCGGGGTGGTGATGGGGGGCTCCCCCGCTGCCACACGCCTTGGCTGGCCTGGGGGCTGCAGGCTGGGGAGGCAGCTCCTGCATTGAGCATCTGCCCCTGGTGGTCAGCGTGCGTCATAGTGATTAGTCATTCCACCGGTAGTTCCGCCATTCAGTTGATTTGCATATTAGGCTTTTATTATATAGGAGAGGACAGTCACCATGCATACATTACATTCCCATGACAAGACTAATTTCTTGAAATGTCAGGGGTCCTCTGACACTGTGCCTACTCTATGTCTCTCAGCAGTGGGTACTGGGCCAAGGAGAACGTAGAGGTGGTTAGAATCTAAGCCTGAAGGAGCTTACAATCTAATTAGAGAAACTATGATACTCACTAGAATAGCAAGTGGCACTGCATCTTCCCAATGATGCTCAGAATCCATTTCAATCCCCCTTCGTCCTTTCCTCACCACCCCAGCCAACCAATTCACAAATTGTCTCAATCCTTCTCCCAAAATATCTCAGATTCAGTCCTTTCTCTCCATTCCTCACAGCTGCCCAGCCACTCTCCCCACCATGATTTCCCCTCTTAACAGACCCCAGACTCACCCACCTGAGGCCTAGCCCTGCTTCTGTAACCCCTATTCAAAACCCTGCCAAGTTCCAGGGCTTCCCAAGGAGTGCACAGGGTGGGCACTCACATTCTCTTGAATGAATGGATAGATGAAATTCTTTGGCTGGACATTTGAAGCTGCCTACTATATAGCCATTGTCTCCCTATCTAGCCTTTTATTTCTCTGCTTCCCTCCACATAACCCACTCACTGGCCAACCTATGCTATTTACACACTGCAACACTTACTTAGTGCCTTTCCTCAGGTTGGTTCCTCCTCCCTTCTGTGAAATGCAAGCCACCCTTCAAAGTTCATGTCAGATACCACCTGCTACATGAAGCATTCCTCCAGAATCAGGGTGACTTGTCCTGCTGTTTGAACCCACGTAACATTCTCCTCTCACAGGCCACTCACCTTATAGTTCGATTTGTCACTGTTGAACCCCTTTCTTAACCCTTTACTACACTATAAGCCCCATGAAGACAAGGACCTTTACCTTTTTGCATCACCAGAACTTAGAACAGACTCTTGTCCTATGACACATACATACTAAGTATTCATCAAATTCACTGAAGAATCACCCCATCTACACTAATAAAAGAGAAAGATGCAAATTGACTGTGCCTTCGCGACACCCACCAGCCAATCAGGAGTGAGTATGCAAATTAACCCAACAAAGATTGCTGGTTAATTTGCATACACAGGCACCGCCCCAGCAGCTCCGGGCCTCTGGGCAGCGTGGGAAGTTGGAAAGGCAGCTCCGAGCGGAGCGAAGGCAGAAGGGTGGCTCCAGCCAGAGTGAAGGTGGTGCCAGCAGCCAGGGGAAGGAAGGCCCATTCTTGCACGAATCTTTGTGCATCGGGCCTCTAGTGTAATATATAAAAGCCAGGAGAGATGAAGACAAAAAATGTCATAGGAGTTTCAAAGAAACTTTTAGGATAGGTGAGCCAGGGAAGGTTCCATGAAAGAGCTCAGACATGAGTCGGGTCTTGGAAGAGGGAGAGGGCTGGGAAAGAGCATTCCAGGAAGATGGGACAGTATGAACTAAAAGACAAAGGAATGAGCAAAGCATGCTTGGGAGATCCATCTGGCTAGAACTGAGGGTTCCTGGAGGGAGACCAGTGGGAGATAAGGCTACACAGGCAGGCCTGGAATGGATAGAAAGGATGTCGAGTGCCAGGCTATGGCACTTGGATTAGATCCATTCCCTCAGTCACTGGGGATGACAACCACAGCAGGCCTGGGCCTTAATAGTAAAAAAAGGAAGTCTTGTTCCAAGCATATTAGTCTAGTCTCCTCAGCTAGAGTATAAATAACAGCCACCATCTTCTGCACACCTGCTATGTAGGAGGCCCGAAGCTTCGTGCTTCACATACATTACCTCATTGCTCCTCCAAAGGCCTGAGAGACTGCTACTGTTATCCTTACTTTGCAAGCAGGAAACTAAAGCTATGAGAGGTGAAGGCACTTGCCCAAGGCCTCACCAACTCACTCATTCACTTAACAATACTCCAGTGCTGGAGTTAGAGACTCAGGGATGAGGACCAGCACGCTGGCCAGCCACCCCTGGCCCAGGGGCTTCCCACTTAAGCTGAGCTGCTTCTCCTTAATTCCTCAAAGGCAACATTTATGAAGCACATAGTAGGAGCTGAATAAAGCACAGTAAGTAGAATGGAGGTTGCCAAGGGCTGGGGGAGGGAGAAATGAAAAGTTACTGTTTAATGGGTATACAGTTTCAGTTATGCAGATGAGAAAGTTTGGAGATCTGATGGACAATGAATATACTTAATGCAATTGAACTGGACATTTTAAAATGTTTAAGATGATAAATTTTGTGTTTTTTACCACAATTAAAAAAATTTTTCACTTATTAATTGTCTGACTGGCTGCCAATATGATCTTATACTGCTAATTATATGGTGCCAGAACAGACTCTAGAAAGATTTTACCCCAATAACCCTCCAAAACAGAAATTTGGAAAGAGGAGGTAATGTGCCCAGAGCTGCACACATAGGTGGTGTTGAGGCTAAGATCCTCCAGCTCAATAGAGAAAAATGGCAGATGGCAGCACAGCACAACAGGAAAGCACAGGCATGATGCGTCAGAGGCCACAGGTTCAAGTTCTATTTCTTCCACTTAATAAGTTCGTGACCTCAGAGAAGTCATTTATTCTCTCTGAGCCTCACTTTCCCAACCTATAAGAAGGCAATTAAAAATAACATATACTTTAAAAGATTATATGTGACTCAAATAAAATTATATACACCTAATGTTCAGAGAAAGCACTTGGTCAACTATACATTATTTTATAAACACTAGTTATTGTTATTAATATTAAATATCAGTTCCTAGATTTAAAAAAGATTAATATCTGATTAATTCAAATAAACAATAATCCCACTTCATTGTAGCCTACTCTCTGTGGTCCAGAGCCTTGCACACAGCAGGTCTTCCAAGAATGAGTACAGAACAGAATTACCCTTCAGGTTTTATCCACCCCTATCCACTTCCCTTCCTCACCCCCGACCCACCGCCCAGCTGCAACAGCCATGCCAGAACCAGGCAGAGGGTAGGAAGCTGGTGTAAATGTCTGCCTCCCTGGCTGCATTCCTTAGCTAAATATAAATGATTTGTACAGTCCATTGTTTGAAATTATCCCTAATACCTCTTCTCCCCTCCATTACTTAGGATGACAAGCTGACTGTACATCTTTATAGCAGAACTACATACAAAACATTCCCTATAACTATTTTTAGTAGAGAGAGGAAAGCTGGCTAGTACACGGGGGTCAGAGCCTGAGTCCTCAGTTTTCTCCACTAGTCCAGGAAAGCTTCCTGGAGGAGGAAATACCTGAGTCAGAGAAGAGGACAGTTGCAGGTCAGAAGGGCACCCTCACATAAGGAGTTTGGTTCTCTGAACCAAAGGGAGGTGAGTAGCTGCCTTCTGGTTTTCGTTTTGGGGATGGGGAAAGGTCCACACAGCCCAGGGGATCCCATACTACCCAATGCTTCAAATTTCCGGGACTCCGCAGGCATCCAGGGAAGAGGTAGAGAAGAGAACAATATCTTTTGCAAAGAAAGAAGAACCAAGACTCCAGTTTCGAGATACACAAGTACAAATACTGCCCTCATAACAAGCCAGTTTCTTCTTTGGACTTTTTTTATTTAACCACAAGAAAGTTTCTTAAAGTCCCAAAGCTGAGGCACAGATGGACTACATCTTGTACCTTGAGGTGTGCCAAAGCTCTGTCACTCTGAGTGCCGATTAGCCAGCAGTGACCCAAGGAATGGGGGCGGGGGTGGGGGGGAAGGAGGAGGGCCTGCAGGCGGTAACCCAGTCCTGATCGAACCCCTAGCCCGCCCTGGGGGTGCTGTATGGACAACCCCCAAGCCACTGGGGTCTACTGGGCCACACAGTCAGAAACCCATGACAGCTCCCAGGCTCTCCCTTTCTGCTGCACCCCTCAGACCTCCCATCCCTTCGCCAGGGACCCCTCGGTTCACCCTCCCTCGCTCCACTCCCAAAAGGTCCTCCGAGCCTCTCCGTGCAGATCCCTCTTCGCCCCAATCCCGGGCCCCCCCACACACACCTTCCTCTTCCTGGGCCGCGTCCTGGCCCTCGCAGAGAGCCTGCCCCATCCCTCCCTCATTCCGCCCCACAGCCGCCCTCCCGACACCCCCTTCTCGGGGCGCCCCTGAGGCGCTCCCCTCTCTGGAAACCTGGTGAAGGGCTCGCCTAGCTCACCCAAAGCCGTCCCGGATCCCGCAAGCTCGCCCGGCCCGCTCCCGAGCCCGCCCGCCCGGGGCCGCACTCACCGAGCTCCCAGGAATGCGGGATCCCGGCTCCCTCGAGCTCCCTCGCCGCCACCGCCACAGCCACCGCCAGCGGAAACGGGGGGCGGGGCCTTCCCGGGAATGGCGAGGCTGCGGGGCGGGGCCGGCCGCGGGGCGGGGGCGGGGCAAGGCTTCGGGGGCGGGGCTATGCGAGGCCGCGGGGCGGGGCCTGCCCGGGAATGGCAGGGCTGCAGGGCGGGGGCGGGGCGAGGCCGCGGGGCGGGGCGAGGCCGCGGGGCGGGGAGGGGCGTGGCGGGTCCACCGGGGCCCGGGCCGGGGCTGAGCGTGAGGGGCGGGGTGACAGGGCTGCCAGAAGGAGCTGGAGCGTGCGCTGGGGCCCCGGCCGAGGTTGCGGGAGGATCAGGGGGTCTGCAACACCCACTATCTGGTTCCCCTGCGTCGGAGCTGGAGGGAGCCCGAGGAGGGAAGCCAGGGTCGTGCTGGACACGGGTTTCCCGAGCCGGTCGGGGCCGCCTGTGGGTCTCCGGAACCCCCGCACCACCGCCTGGATCCTCGGATTGGCCGCTCATCAGAGGCGCTAGTACGACGCCTTCCCCTCGCCCTCACAGCCCGAGCCGCAGCCCGGACCTGACTTTGGGGAGGGGAGGTCAGGGCCTGTGTGTGCGCGCTCCGGGGCTCGGCCCCATTCTCCACCCTAGGTCCTCGCTGGCAGGGATCTCAGCTTTCCCCTCGGGCCAGGCTCTCTGATCTCACCACCCCCACCTCCACACCTAAGAAATCCTTCCCTGGTATTTGGGACGGACTATTTGAGATGTTGACGTCGCGGGTGTGTATTAGATACTGCCGGGAGGAGCCGCTATCTTGTCTCCCCGGGAGCTAAAGGCCTCCAAGTGCTGGTAAAGGGCATGGTATGCCCGGAAGAACTGAACTGAAGCAGGAAAAACTCAAGTTAGACATCTCTGGCAGAGTGCTTCCTATAGGCATTTCCAGGCCTGGATTCTTGAAGCAGAAGACCCGGACTCTTCTCTGAAGTGACCACTGGCAGCCGTCATCATCATTACTGCCATCAAATGTATTCTGTGCTTCCCATGTGCACGATCATGTTCTAAATATGAGTTGAGACAAAGTTTTAGACCTGCTTATAATCTCCTAATTAGACTGGCAATTTCCATTCATCTCCTCAGCCCCCACCCCCTCATACACACACAGTCTTGTTTGTGTCTTTTAGACTTAAATCAATAGCCCATCTCCTGACTCTCCATTCCCCTCCTTCAAAACCTTATTCAATGCCCCACCCATAAATTCTTCCAAGGCTAGCCCCCATTAGCCCCAATCTCTCCAGCCCTCTAGCACATATTTGCAAACTCCAGTCAACTTCCAGAAGAAATTGTTACCCGGAGAGGGAAAGGGGCTTGCTAAGGATGTCTGCTGGTGACTGCTCTTACTGTAAAGGCCGGAGGCAGCCTGGTGTGGTAGAAACCACAGGGCTTTGGAGCCATGCAGATCTGGAATCCTGGCTCTGCCTTTTGTGCACTGTACCTCTCTAGTTTCTTCACCCTAATAATACCAATGCCACAGGGTTGATGGGATGGCCAAGATGATGGGGGCAAAAGCACAACGTTTGATTTTGTTAGCTTCCTCCTGCCCTTTAAAAAAGATAAGTGCCGGGAGCCAATTCCAGCATGTCATAATTACAAGAGTTTTATCAAAAGGTTGATGAAACTTGGGGGCTCAACAAGGGCTGAGTCACATATGTAATTACCTGTTGGAGTGGCTAGAGGGTCCTCCTGCCCTTTAAAAAAGATAAGCAAATTTGATAACCAAAGATTATGAGCCTTAGCGATGGAAAAAACCTTAGAAAAAACCCTTCAAGCAATAACCCAGGAAGTGGCCAAACTGCTCACCCTCCTTCAACACATCCAGAGAAGGCGGACTCAGTGCCTCCAAAGGGGTTCACAGCTGCAGGGAAAAGCCATGGAGGGAAGCCACAGATGATACGTAATTATTCAACATGAGGAGGCTTACAGTCTGTAAGGCAGACACATACTGCTAGGTCCACAGAGGACAAAACTCAAACAAATACCTGACAAGGAGGCAAGATTTTAGGGCAGGAACTCCCAAAAGCATGTTGTCACTGCTGACTGCACCAGGCTTCTGAGGAATGTCAGTGAGTCTGTGGCCTGGAGATTCTGGAAGTGCTGAGGAAAAGGTAGGGTGACTATATCCAGGTTGTCGGGAACATGCCATTTACTACTCCTGACATAGTTATTAATAGTCCCCCATTCACTCTCAAAATATCTTAGTTTGGACAATAAATTATAGGTCACATTAACTATGAACAAAGGCAGTATTCCAAACAGCTCCTACCAGCCCTGCATATCAGCAATTCTGCCGGAATTGCTGCATCCCCAGAGACCTCTAAAGATAGTATGTCAGTTTATTCCCCTTGAAATCACCAAATCCAATCAAAAATGATAAACAAGCAAAAATTAAGTTTCCAGCCAGCCACCCCAAGTCAAGGGACAGACAGTGCTTGCTGAATTGTGACACCTAGTGGGGAGAATTCACCCTGTTGGAGGCTTTTTCCTACACTGCATTTAGCCAGTTTTCTTTTTCCCTTGTAGCTTGTAAAGCACAGAACAGCAGTTAACATTTTCCAAATGCTTATGTGCCAGGCACAGGTCTAAGTGCTTTACATGTTCTAATTCATTTGATCCTCATCAGCCCTCCATTTTACTTTTTTTTAAAATATATATTTTATTGATTTTTTACAGAGAGGAGGGAGAGGGAGAGAGAGTTAGAAACATTGATGAGAGAGAAAAATCAATCAGCTGCCTCTGCACACCCCCTACTGGGGATGTGCCCGCAACCAAGGTACATGCCCTTGACCGGAATTGAACCTGGGACCCTTCAATCCGCAGGCCGACACTCTATCCACTGAGCCAAACCCGTTAGGGCCAGCCCTCCATTTTAAAAGATGAGGAAATTGAGGATAAAAAAAACGTTAGTTAGCCCACCAGTTTGGCTCAGTGGATAGAGCGTCGGCCTGTGGACTCAAGGGTACCAGGTTCAATTCCGGTTAGGGGCATGTACTTTGGTTGTGGGTACATCCCCAGTAGGGGGTGTGCAGGAGGCAGCTGATTGATGTTTCTCTCTCATCAATGTTTCTAACTCTCTCTCCCTCTCCCTTCCTCTCTGTAAAAAATCAATAAAATAAATAAATAAATAAATAAATAAATAAATAAATAAATAAATAAATAAGTTAGGTAAGCCCTATCGGCTTGGCTCAGTAGTTGAGCGTAGACCTATGAACCAGGAGGTCACTGTTTGATTCCCAGTCCAGGCACATGCCTGGGCTGTGGACTCGATCCCCAGTGACGGGCATGCAGGAGGCAACCAATCAATGATTCTCTCTCATCATTGATATTTCTATCTCTCTCCCTCTCCCTTCCTCTCTGAAATCAATAGGGGGGAGGGGTTAAAAATAAGTTAGGCATTTTCCCCCAGGTCATTTAGCCAGTAAATGACTGCCAAGGTTTAACCCCAGTTTGTCTGGTTGCAGGTCCTGGCACTTAATTGCTACTCTATCCAGCTTCTATCAGTTGCATGTGCAAAGTTACTTCAGAGGTGTCTTCATATCTTTGATCAACTCTCCTACATGAGGTGACAAAAAGGGGGAGTGAGAACAGAGTGTACTAGGACAGCGGTAGCCAACCTTTCGGACCTCATGGACCACCAGTGGTCCGTGGACCATCGGTTGGTGACCGCTGTACTAGAAGGTCAGCATCCACATCTACTAGTAATGAGTGGTCAAATCTACCCAGGATTAAAATCAGGGCATTAAATCAATGATAAGACATACAGTGTCAGTTAAGTGCACAGTGGAGCTGCTAGTTTAAAGAAGGAATGAAATAGTTCCTTGCCCTGGCCAGTGTGGCTCAGTTGATTGGGCATTGTCCTGTTCTCTAAAAGGTTGCTGGTTCGATTCCCCATCAGGGCACATGCCCCAGTTGTGGGCTCGATCCCCAGTAGGGGGCATACAGGAGGCAGCTGATCCATGTTTCTCTCTCCCTCTCCCTTCCACTCTCTCTAAAAATCAATTCGAAAAAAAAGAATGAAGCAGTTCCTTCCCTACATCACCCCCTTCAACAATATTTATTTGTGCAAACTGAACAGTGGTTGCTGGTCACTGAAGCCTATCAGCTGCACCAAGAGGACCCAAACCAAGACCTCCCACCGTTGTCCGGGTGAGGCAGGCAGAAGTGGCCAAGACTGTTCTGCTTCTTTTCCAGGCTCCCTCTTCTAAAGAATACGTATCATCCCAAGGGCCTCTCCCCTTCTTCCTTCAACTTCTTTCTCTTCCAAAGCTCAAAGTGGTGAGTGTAGCAGGATTGAGGGAACCATTAGGCTTTGCAGACCAGATGGTCTCTGTCACAACTACTCAACTCTGCCATTATAGCACAAAAGCAGCCATAGGCAATGCATAAATGAATGAGCACAACTGTGTTCCAATAAAACTTTATTTACAAAAACATGGATCAGCCTGGCTGGTGTGGCTCAGTTAGTTGGAGCATCGTCCCATACATCAAAAAGTTCCAGGTTCATCCGGCCGGCGTGGCTCAGTGGTTGAGCATCAACCTATGAACCAGGAAGTCACAGTTCAATTCCCAGTCAGGGCTCATGCCCAGGTTGTGGACTCGATCCCCAGTAGGGGACATGCAGGAGGCAGCCGATCAATGATTCTCTCTCATCATTGGTGTTTCTATCCCTCTCACCCCTCTCCCTTCCTCTCTGAAATCAATAAAAATATACTTTAACCCTTTGCACTCGCTTGCTTTTTTCTCCATTCCTTTATTCTACGCAGGATTTAATTTTTTAAATACCCCAGATTTTACAAAGCGTGGCAGTAGAATAAAAAACTGGAGTGTTTTTTTTTCATACAAACTTATTTATTGGGATTTTTTTTATATTTCAAATTATTGATACATTCAAAGAGTAATTTTAATCTCGACATCCGAGTGCAAAAGGTTAAAAAAAATTTTTAAGGTTTTGGGTTCAATTCCTGGTCAGGGCACATGCCCAGATTGTGAGTTTGATCCCAGTCAGGGTGTGTACAGGAGGCAACCAATTGATGTTTCTCTTTCACATTAATGTTTCTCTTTCTCTCCCTCTCCCTTCCTCTCTCGCTCTAAAATCAATTAAAAAAAAAAAAACAAAAAACAAGTTCTCAGGTGAGGATTAAAAAAAAACTAACAGGTAACCCCTGCACCAAATTAGGGCCTTCAAATTCCTATCTTCAGATGTATTGCAGGGGCGAGAGTGGGTTGGATCCAAGTTCTCAAATGTGAAAAACAAAGAAAAACGGATTAAAATCATTGAGTGTAATGAACACCAGTAACTCTGGGTGGGTGTGCACATGTACATGTGTGACCCCGGGTGGGTCAGTGCCTGCAGGAAGCATGCACTTTCAAGGAGCAGCTGGTTTCTGAGCTGCCTAGATTTTGCAAAGTCTTGGTCAGACCTTTCTAAAGAAGTGCAGATTCTATGTCTGGAATTCCTGGTGGTCAACATGTACTCTGTAAAGACAAAAAATGCACAACATTGTGAAATCAGACAAAGTATACAGGCCAAAAAAAGCAGAACATCCCTGCAGAAGGTCTTTGGGAAAGCTAAAGCTGTTGGTTGGCATTTATCCAGCTATTATAGAATCTTAGAAACATGTGATAACAACTATCTATGAGTGTCTGTGCATGTGTGTATGTGTGTGTGTATGTCACTTGTATACCATCTAGCTGAACATGTGAGCAGCAACTGAGAAATTTGTATGGCTGGTTGTAATCAATAAATCTATACAATAATAGAAGAATATGCAAATTGTCCGGGACACTGTCACAGTAATAGTAACGACCAAGCAGGCTGTGTTGGGTGACAAGGCTGGCAGGGGGGTTAGTGAGGGACAACCAAATGACTGAACAGCAGGCTGTGTAGGGCAACCAGGCCAGCGGGGGGGGGGGGGCAGTTGGGGGTGATCAGGCCGGCAAGCAGAGGCAGTTAGAAGTGATCAGGCTGGCGGGGGGGGGGGGGGGTAGTTAGAGGCAATCAGGCAGGCAGGCAGGTGAGCAGTTAGGAGCCAGCAGTCCTGGATTGTGAGAGGGATGTCGGACATCCCCCAAGGGGTCCCAGATTGGAGAGGGTGTAGGCTGGGCTGAGGGGACCCCACCCATGCATGAATTTCATGCACCGGGCCTCTAGTATAACAATAATAGCCATTTCAGCTACATTTGTATCAACTTTCTTAATGAGCTTAGAATATTCCTATATGCTTAGAAAGGCAATTCCATTGTTTAAAATCACACTTCAAATTCTGCCCTGAAGACCAAAAAGCGTTAAACCCAAATATGAATTTGCCATAGTACAGGAAATGTTAATATGCCTGGAGCAAGGGAATTGGGGCCAGGGCATGATGCAAGATAAGAGGAAAGAATCACATAGGCAGCAGACTGTGCCAGGTCATGTTAAGGATTTTGACATGTACATATGTCATAAGTACGTCATAAATTGAAGTGTTTTAAATAAGAGAGCCAGAGGATCAGATTTGCATTTTGAGACTATTTGGCTGTAGTATAGAGTGCCAATTGGAGGGATACAGGGACCAACATGGAGACAGTAGGCTTTAGCAGTGGTCTAGGCACAAGATGGAGTTAGCTTGGTCTAGATTAGTGGTAGTGACAAAGAAGGGATATCATAGACCTGATCGAGGTTTGGAAAGTGAAATGTACAGATTGGCAATGAATATGATGGATTAGGGAGGGAAGGGTGTTAAGAATGAGTCGTCAGGTTTCTGGCCAGCCTAAGAGGATGGTTGGTGGAGCCAACCATGGAGCTAGGCAACAGGGGAAGAGGATTAGATTGAAGGGGAAAATAGACAATGGCTAATAAGTATCCATCAGATTTAGTGAGCTTAAGGTCACTGGGGATCTTGGCAAAAGCCTTTTTTGTTTTGGATTTTTTTGGGGGGAGAGGTGTTGTGTTTTTTCTTTGCCATGAGGCGGCAGAACTTGGTTCTCTTATTGGAGTGGCCGAAAAGCGGAGACTCCTCCTCCCCCTCCGTCCTCATGTAGATAATTTGATTCACACCACAAGCATCCAGGTATTGGTACCTAATACATTTACCTCTTAAAGAAACCAGAGCCCAAACTGGTTTGGCTCAGTGGATAGAGCGTTGGCCTGCGGACTGAAAGGTCCCAGGTTCGATTCCGGTCAAGGGCATGTACCTTGGTTGCGGGCACATCCCCAGTCGGGGGTGTGCAGGAGGCAGCTGATCGATGTTTCTCCATCATCGATGTTTCTAACTCTCTATCCCTCTCCCTTCCTCTCTGTAAAAAATCAATAAAATATATTAAAAAAGAAAAGAAACCAGAGCTCCTTGGAGACTAGCTGATTCCTTACTGTGGACAAGAAAAGTCAAAGCAGACCTAAGTCTGCCAGATGATGCCAGAAGCATGTTAATTTTTTTTAAATCCTCACCTGAAGATACTTTTCCATTGATTTTTAGAGAGAATGGAAGGGAGGGGGAGAGACAGAGAAACATTGATGTGAGAGAGACACATCGATTGGTTGACTCCCTCACACACCCTGACCAGGGCTCAGCTCTTGACTGGAATCAAACCCAGGACCCTTCAGTCCATGGGCCAATGCTCTATCCCCTGAGCCAAACCAGCTCGGCCAGGGGCATATTAATTTTGAAGCAGTGTTAAGAGGAAAAGAAACACAGGAAAAAAAAAAAGACAAAATGGAGACAATATGAGTATTAGAGAAAAAACAAAAGTCTTATGAAAAGCCTGAATCCATAATGGCATTAAAATGAGTTAGGCCAAAAAAAAAAAAAGGTACACGCGAATTCCCCAAAATGTCAACTATTTAAACAATGCCATGCTTTGGTTAATAATTAAGCTGTGGCCCTAGCTGGTTTGGCTCAGTGAATAGAGTGTCAGCCTGCGGATTCAAGGGTCCTGGGTTCAATTCTTTTTTTTATATATATATTTTTATTGATTTTTTCCAGAGAGGAAGACAGAGGGATAGAGAGTTAGAAACATCGATGAGAGAGAAACATCAATCAGCTGCCTCTTGCACACCCCCCACTGGGGATGTGCCCGCAACCAAGGTACATGCCCTTGACCGGAATCGAACCTGCGACCCTTGAGTCCGCAGACCGATGCTCTATCCACTGAGCCAAACCGGTTTCGGCATGGGTTCAATTCTTGTCAGGGCACGTGCCTGGGTTGTGGGCTCCATCCCCAGTAGGGGGCGTGCAGGAGGCAGCCAATCAATGATTCTCTCTCATCATTGATGCTTCTCTCTCTCCCTCTCTCTTCCTCTCTGAAATCAATAAAAATATCTATATAATAAAAGCCTAAACAACTAAATGACCGGAATGACTGCTCACTATGATGTGCACTGACCACCAACGGGCAGACGCTCAACACAGGAGCTGCCCCCTAGTGGTCAGTGTGCTCCCACAGGGGGAGTACCGCTCATCCAGAAGCCGGGCTCACCGCTGGCAGTGGTGGCGGGAGCCTCTCCCACCTCCGCAGCAGCGCTAAGGAGCAGCGAGCTGAGCGGTAAGCAGTGAGCAGGCGGGTGGTAAGGAGCGAGGGGTCCCAGACTGTGAGAGGGCACAGTCCGGGCTGAGGGACCTCCCCCCTTGCATGAATTTCATGCACCAGGCCTCTAGTATAATAATAATAATAATAATAATAATAATAATAATAATAATAATTGAGCTGTAAATTTTTTCTATTTATTTCCAAGCAGTGTGATACCCAGAAATAAAAGAAGCACTGAATTGTATTTTTTTTTGGTGTGATTTTTAAACGAATTTTGTTATTGTGGCACGCAATATATGACCAAAGGAAGGCATACCCACAGAGAGAGAGAAACATCAATGTGAGAGAGAGACATCAATTGTTGGGGCCTGGGACCCAGCCTGCAAGCGAGGTACGTGCTCTTGACCAGAATTGAACCCTCAAACCTTCAGTCCACAGGCCAACACTCTAAACACTGAGCAAAACTGGCTAGGGCTAAGTGTACAATTTTTATCTCCTTTTTAAGGTGTTGAAATAGTATAAAAAGCATGTGACATATTAGACGTGTGATGTTAATTTAATACTGAGGTAGATTAAGTTTAAAGGTTAAATGCTTACTAGTAAGTAAATATTAGATCTATAAGTTGAGACTTATTATGTTTCATGAATAATGTTTAGAAACAATTATGAATATACTAGTGGCCCGGTGCACAAAATTCGTGCATGGGGGGGGCATGTCCCTCAGCCCAGCCTGCACCCTCTCCAATCTGGGACCCCTCAGGGGATGTCTGACCCCTGTGGGATGGGGTCTAAACCTGCAGTCGGACATCCCTCTCGCAATCCAGGACTGCTGGCTCCTAACCACTCACCTGCCTGCCTGCCTGATCGCCCTGAACAACTCTGCCTGCCAGCCTGCTTGCCCACAACTGCCCCCACCCTGCCGGCCTGCTTGCCCCCAACTGCCCTCCCTTCCTGGCATAATCGCCCCTAACTGCCTCTGCCTCAGCCCCGCCACCATGGCTTTGTCCAGAAGGACGTCTGGAAGGTATCCCAGTCTAATTAGCATATTACCCTTTTATCAGTATAGTTTACTCAAACATATGTATATACCTTTCCCAGGGAAGGAAGCCCTCTATATTCCACCCCATGCTGCATTTCCAAGAGGAAGGAATCATTGTTGGTTACCGTCTGGGGGTGGAGCTTTTCTCTGAACCTAAAGTCTAGCCCAGTGGTCGGCAAACTCATTAGTCAACAGAGCCAAATATCAACAGTACAACGATTGAAATTTCTTTTGAGAGCCAAATTTTTTAAACTTAAACTTCTTCTAACGCCACTTCTTCAAAATAGACTCACCCAGGCCATGGTATTTTGTGGAAGAGCCACACTCAAGGGGCCAAAGAGCCGCATGTGGCTCGCGAGTCACAGTTTGCCGACCACTGGTCTAGCCTGTTGCTTCTCTAACTTGAATGTGCATAGGGGTCACCTGCAGATTTGGACTGCAAACCACTGGGATGGGTGGGATGAGAATTTGCATTTCTACTGTGCTTCTGACGGACTGCCTGCCACTGGCTGGGAGCCATGCTCTGAAGCCCTTGAAGTGCATGTGCCCCACATGGGAGCATGTGTGCATGTGGCTCTGTTCAATGGTCCTAGTTACCAGTGACCGAGGGTTGGAGTTGCTCCCCTCAGCCAGAAGAGCGAGCTCTCGCTCACCCTTGTGCACATGCTCTCTTGTGTTTCACTGTGGCTGAAACAAACTATTTCACTGTCAGGGCCCCTTGGTGGTCATTGCAGAGATTGGGGGATGGGGTGCTGCTATCCTAGTCATTGAAGCAACTGACACCCCCCACCCACTGCTCTTAAGTCTTACACTCCCTGTGCTGATCTCTGATGTGAATGTGGCTTTGCCCCCATCACAGAGATCAGATCCAAGACTACAGGGCATTTGGATATGGTCCTGGGGGAATAAATAGAACAGGAGGCCTGATGTAATTTTACTGATTTTTTTTTTTTTTTGTGATTTCCCCCTACTAGATGTAAGCTCTCTGAGAATCACGGCTGCATCCCCAGGAGCTAGAACCATGCCGGACACATCCTAGGAGCTCAGTAAGTATTTATGAGTTAAATGAGGCCTGTTTTGGCTCTACGCATTCAAGCCAACCTTTCTGAAATTCCACATCAGGGTCCAAGTCTTACCTGGTAAAGACAGTGGTAAGTGCCTTGAGGGCGGGAAACTGTGGCTAAGGGCAGGATTTGAGTCTTCTTATGCCCCTTGCCCTAATGCCATCTCAAAGCCACCTCCACCTCTGGCCCAGCTGCACGGTTCTGCAGGGTCCAGGCCAGGGGGAGAGGGCTCCTCACCCAAGGCCATGAAAGGACACAAAATCAGAGGCAGGAACAGAGCAGAGGGCTAACCAAAAAAACTTCAAGGGGAATGTGATGAGTTGCCAAACTTGAGAGAGCAGAAGCAAATATCAAAGCCAGGGACTGCAGCCAGGAATCCATGATCCAGGGAGATGAAGAGCAAGAGCAAGTGGGCCGATGGTAACGGGGGAGGCGCCGAGGTCTTTCCCTGGGGCAGGCATGTAAGACTTGCTTTCATGTGCCTCCAGGAGCAGTGCAAGGGTGGGTCAGACAAGATTAAAGGGGGTCAGGGGTAGGATGAACAGAATGGGATTTCCCGGAAGTAGGGGGCTCTTCATTTTCTAAGGTGAAAGCTGGGGTCTTAGACAATATGGGGTCTAAGACACACAGCTGGCTTCAAATCCCAGCTTCCACTTTCTGACTGTGAACTTTGAGCAAGTTACTTAAAAATCATCTCACCTTGGCTTGCTGTGAGGACGGTACAAACCTGTAATCAGCTTAAAATCTGTATTTCCCCAACCATCTCAAAATGACATGTGGCACGCATCCACCACAAAGTGTCTACATCAGGATCAATGGGGATTTAGGGAAAGAAACTAGAAGTCGGCAAAGCAGTCACTGAAGAGGAAAAGCAGAAGGAGAGAATCGGGCCAAACTTAAAAAGCTCTCAGCTTGGCCTGAGGAGGGGAGACTGAAAAGAGAAGCAAATCCCTTTGATACGGAGAAAACATTTTTATGGTCACAGGACACTCAGCAGACGGGGTCTGAACATCTGATTGCTACCCAATTACTTCCAGGAGGGACCACTAGCATGCCAGCTGGCAAACACATTTTCCCTCCAACGTTGGTGGTTGTCTAATTTTCACTTCCCTTTATTCTCCATGACTTCTTATACCTCACCTCACCCCTATAAAAATATAGGCAGTTCCCTGAAAACTGAGAAACTGTGCTGCACAAGGGAAAAAAAAAAAAGGAGCTCTCTCTTTAATGTCAGTACTCTTTGGGGGCTAATTTCCAACTACCCCACCCAGCATCAAGCAAACTCTGGGGTAGAACCTTATGTGCATTCATGACCTACTCTCCACCTATATTCACGAGCACTGGGGGAGGAGCCAGAAGATCCAGGTTGAAGTGTATGTCCTGCGACTTAGTAACCAGGTGACATGAGTTAGTGATTTCTCTGAGCCTCAGTTTTTCCATCTATGAAGACAATGTCTACAGTATCACAATGGAGCTGCAAACACCAGGCAAGACAGTGTGTTTGAAAGTGCTTTGTAAACTGAAAAGTGCTATAGAGTCAGCAGCGATATTATTATGGTTGTTGTTTTTACAGCTGTTCATGCTTCAACCACTATGCCTCTAATGTTTGTCGCCAGATCCAATGATAGATCAGTTAGAATTACATTTGGCTGCTAATTATAGAAAACACAAAATAAAAGTGACTTAAACAAGATCGTTTATTTACCTCTCATATAAAATCTGTCCAGAGCTGTTATGGTGCTCCATGGTATCAAAGACCCAAGATCCTTTTTCTTTTTTTTTAAAGCTGTGAGTCTTTTTAATATGTTTTTATTGATTTCTGAGAGAGGGAGGGAGAAGGAGAGAGAGAGAAACATGGATCGGCTGTCTTCCACATGCCCCCTACTGGGGATGGAGACTGTAACCCAGGCATGTGCTCTGACCGGGAATAGAACCAGTGACCTCCTGGTGCATGGGTCAATGCTCAACCACTGAGCCACACCAACTGGGCAGTCCTTTTTAACCTGTTGCTTTACCATGGGTAACTTCCATTGCTAAGGTCATCTCATGGTCCAAAAAGGCTGCAGGAAATTCAGCCATTACATCACAATGTAGTCAACAGAAAAGGAGAGGTAAAGACGAACATGAACCCTCCCTTTGAAATTGCAGTTCTACTTATGCCCATTGGCCATATACTAGCTGCAAGGGAGCCTGGGAAATATGGTTTTTATTTTTAGTGGCCATGTGCCCAGCTAAAATGGAGGGGTACTATTACAAAGAAGGGGAGATCAAAAATGGCCATTTCTCCATCATCTTTTTCATCTACCTGCCAGTAGTATTTCACCACTTCCTGTGGAAACATTTTTTTCTCTTTACTACTGAGAAGAAAATCACACTGCCCTGGGCTCCCTCCTCTCTTCTATCCTTAAATGTTGGAATGACTCGGGCAGTCCTGGGCACCTCTTTCTTTTCCATCCATACTCTCCTCCTCCTAAGTAATCTCATTTAGGGCCAAGGATTTAAATACCAATCCAGATGCCAATGAAGTCTAAATCCAGCCCTGACATTTCCCCTTGATTCCACTATCATATATGCAGCTGCTATTTGACAACTCCACTTGGATGTCTAATAGGTATCTCAACATTAACTCTTGATCTCCACCCACAAACTTGCTTCTCCCCAAGACTTTCCCATCATAGTAAATGCCACCAATGACTTAAGCCAGGAAATTTTGGAATTAATCTTGATTCCTCACTTTCCCACACTGCCTACAACCAAACCATCTGGAAGCCATAGTGACTGTCTTCAGGACATAACTCAAGGTCACCCATTTTCTTTCAACTCCACCTCTGCACTCTCATCCAGAGCACCATCAGCTCTCACCTGGACCTGTGCATAGCCCCCCACTGTGTCCCTCTGCTTCCACTCCTGCCCTATTATCTGTCTTCACACAATGATCACAGTGGTATTTTAAGTAAGTAAATCAGGACGAAGGTGGTCGATTCAACAGAGCTACTTTGCTCCCTCTTGAAACCCTTCTAAGATGACTGTAAAGGGATTTTTTAAAGTTTTCTCTAACGAACAAAGGGAACAGGAGAGGAAATAATAGTAACAAAAATTCAGAAGCTGGAAAACAGGACAAATGCCAACTGACTTAGCAGACCCAAGAAGCTGAAACCTAACCCAGAGAAAGTAAAAAAGGAACATGATTTATACCACCGACTTCGCCAAAGTCAAGAATTGATGGTACCAGGTATCTCTGGAAATGGAGGTAAAAACAGGGGACCGCTCAAATTCAGTTCAAGAAGAGACAGCTCCCCAAGTCACCTCCTTGACTCTGTGCAGTGCGGGCTGCCCCTCCCCAGCACAGCCAGGAGCTGGGAGTTCTTTCTGTGGGAGAGGGTAACGTTGGGTGTCTGGCCGGGACACCAGGTCCAGTTGAGCACAAGAGTACTGTGCAGCAAACAGGAGAACTGCAAAAGTGTCCACACTGAATGTGAGACATCCCTGGCCATTTTCTCCCACTTACTTCCCAGTATGCTGGTGGCCACAGTTCTTTCCAGCAAGAAATGGGGGGAACACTTTCCATGGAATCTGACCAGGCCAGGAAGAAATACCCTAACAAAGCCCGCTTCCTAAAATAAGAGCCCCACCTGATGGCCACAGCCGGCCTCCAACACCTCCCTCCTGGGCCGAGCCTCCCTGGCTCAGTGCCCCTCTGAAGTAGAAGCAATAGCAGCTTCCGAGGCAAGGCTCTGACACAGTGACCAAGGCCAAAACAAACCAAGAGAAAAGAACCGGGAGGAAACAGCAGGGCGGGAGATGACCCGCATCCTGCAGCCATTGCTTTCCGCGGGTAAGTCAGGGGAGGTCTGGCTACCCTGAAATAAGGACAGGCCATTCCCCCCGCTGCACTCGCCTTCCTGCCACTGAGCACACTGAGTTCTTCCCCACTTCAGCGCCCTCCAAATGGGGTTCCCTTCTCTAGGTCTTCACAGGGCTGGCTCCTATTGTCACCTCAGAGAGGCCTTCAGAGACCCACTCTGAAGTCCCCACCAGCCACTTCTTAACACGGGTGTCAGCCAGCTGGTGCTGTAAGTGCACACGGTACGTGTCTCAGGCAGCGCGAGCTGGATGTGTTCTCTGCCGCCACCACTCAGCTGTGTCACAGCCAAAGGCAGGCACCGGCAGGACGTACCAGGCAGCTGTGGCTATGCTCCAGTAAAACTCTACTTACGGACACAAACTCGGACTTCCTATCGTTTCACAAGTCACGAGTGTTATTCTCCTTTTGATATTTTTTTCAGCCATTTAAAAACATGAAAACCATTCTTAGCTCCCAGGGATAAAAAAAAAAAACAGGCAGCAGGCCGGATATGGCCAAACTGTTTTGATACATTGTCCTGTTTTTTTGTTTTTTTTTCATCAAAGCACTAATCACTTCCTGGTATTTTCTTGTTTATTTACCTTTTTTATGGTTTGTTTATTATCAGCCTCCCCTACTAGAATGGACGTCATGAGAGCAAGGGTCCTTGCATTCTTCCCGGGCACCCTCACCACCATGCACAGTGCTTGGCATACAGTAGGTGCTCAGTGTTTACTGAGTGCTGGAATGATTGCTGTGCCACACCAGGCTTCCCCCCACCCCCAAATCCCTCCTGGAAAGGCCTAAATGACTAGTCTTGGGGAACAATAGTGGCACTCCCACCCTCCTTTCCCTGCCCTTTCTGCTCTCCTGCTCTTTCCCCCTTTCCTGTGAACCAAGAAAGCTCAGTCTAAGGCTGCCTCTTCTCAGTGCTCTCAGACCTACAGTTAGAGAATAGTGTCAGCACTGGTCCAGCCCGCACAGGGGGAGCTGCAGGTTAATGGGGCTGCAAAATTATCCCCTTTGAATCCCAAGCTAGTGAAGGGGAACATAGCACAGCAGCTAATATGTGTGTTAGGTGCTCTGAGGAACGCCAACCGACTGAATATTCACAAGCATTGGGACTTTTCAGCATGATGTAATGGGTCTTGTGGTTACAAAAAAGGAGCCATCTCTAACCAATGTCCGGGGGGGTGGGGGGGGTGGAGGGGTGGGGGAAGATTCCTTGCTCCTTGGATAGAAGAATTCAGGTCCCCAAAGTAGAGACAGGCACACGAGACTCTCACCATTGCTGGCACAGTCCTTTAAGCCCACCCAACTCCCTGGTTGAACATATGCACGAACCACCAGACGCAAATGACCTGGTTTCCCACGGGGGAGGAGGATGCTGACAAGCACACACAGGTGCTCCCACGACCTGGGCGTGGCACTGCCCAATGTGAATTAGTGAAGTGACACTTGGGCTTATCAATCACACTGTTCTTTGTGAGCAAAGCTCGTCCTGTGGGCCTGCTCACTGCTGGTCAAGGGCTACAGTGAAGTTCCTCAGATGCCTAGCCAGGACCATCCTACCAGCCCTGCCAGAACCTCCTTTTGACCACTTCCAGATCCAATGGCTTTTTGTGACCCTCTGTTGTTTAATACCTAATGCTGTGCTTCTAAAATGCAGTGCTCACAGCACCTGGCTAAGGAATTTACATGACCCAGGTGGCAGCCAAGCCACTTGTCTCTGACCCCCATGCTTGCAGGCACCCCCAAGTACTTTCCATTCTCTCGGGAGGGACTGGGCTGGCTTCCGCTGGCCTGGTTCAGTTACGATGCCTCTGTGGCCATTACGTCTGTTGCTCTATTGACAGATGACTTTCATTTCTGTGTAAAAAAAAATCAGTCGACAAAAGCCTTTGTGTACATGGTAGACTTTACTGAAGATGTGGAGAGACAAAGGGGGTTTTCATAGCAAAAATACAAAAACTTAGTTGAATATTAGACATCCTTGAGCTTAAAAAGACCCTTAGCCATTTCCACCAACTGGTCTCCAGCCGCCTACAAAGGCACTTGACCCTTTCCCCATCCTTTCTGAGGAAGTAAACAAACAAATTCCAGACAGTTTCCTACTCAGAGTGACTTAGCCAACATTTGTTCTGTCCTCCCCTTAAGACCCTCCCCTGGGGCCCTGGGGCCAGCTCTCAGCCTTGAGGCCTCCTCCCCGCCTATTTTGCCCCCGTTTTGCATACAGCTTGTTTTGTTCTCTAAAAATAAGTGGTGTGTGTGTGTGTGTGTGTGTGTGTGTGTGTAGAGCCGTTAGGTGAAATGTGTGTGTGTGTGTGTGTGTGTGTGTAGAGCAGTGAGGTGAAATGTGTGTGTGTGTGTGTGTGTGTGTGTGTAGAGCAGTGAGGTGAAATGTATGTGTGTGTGTGTGTGTGTGTGTGTGTGTGTATGAATAGTTAGGTGAAATTTTTATACCCTCAAGTCAGTGATTTTCAACCATGTGCTGCAATAATTTTAAAAACATGCAACACCTGACTATTACATCAGGGGCGCTGACCTCCTTTCCTTTAGGTTATCAAATAAAAAAATGGCAACAGGCAACACAATAGCCATCCGGTGTGAATGAATCAAAATTATACCTATTCTTTTTTTGTCAGATCAGCAAAAAATACACTTTTGGTGTGCCGTGGAATTTTAGTAACTCACGGTGCTTCAAGGCGGAAAAGGCTGAAAATACCTGCCCTGAGTTAGCCTTCTCAGCGCTCACTGGGGCTCAGGGTGACACTGCTGTCTTCCTCCCAACAGCAACCTAAAGTCAAAGCCCTTTAACTCCCATTCACAAATGGGGTTACCACAGCTCCAAGAAGTTCGTCATTTGCCCCAGATCATACGGCTTGTAAGAAGGCAATTCCGCCCCAGATCAGCCTGGCTCCAGGGTTTAAGGTCTTAAAAACAACTTGTATAGATTTAACTCTTTGGAGAAAAGCTCTTTGTTTTCATCCTGGAGCTGACGTAACAGGTAATGTAAGAAGAGCTCAAACACAAATGGCCACTGGGTAAAGCCAAACACATCACTGCTTAACCTCACTTTCCTCCTCTATGCAAGTGTGGCCCAGCAGAGCCCACTCCAGGCCCAGCCCTGCCAGTTGTCAGAGCTACCCGCTGTCATCACCCCTGCTTACAAGGGGTGCCAGCCCTCCTACCTCTGGCCCTGTCACCACCCTGCCCACTGTCCTCTGAACCCCACAACCAGGGAAAGGGAGCAGATGTACGTAGTATGCAGGAGGCCTGGGCCACACCACACCATGGCAGCCCTGTTCCTCTCTCCCCTGGCTTCAGTCCTGAAAGGGCAGAGCCTGTGTCCACACACGCGCACGCACACAACACACGTGTGCACACGCACCTTAAACTCCTTCTGCATGTATCTCTCTTGTTAGATCATCCTACTCTATGGAAGCTCAGTGGTGGCCACTGAGTCACAGGCTGCTCTGTCATCATCAGACCCCACAAGACAGGCAGTGTTTCCACGCCCCCATCTCCATGACAGCGCCTGCGAGCTCTAGATTGTAACCGGAGGGCAAGGGCTCCACCCAAGAGGCTTCAGGAAGCCTACACACCTCCCCGGCCCCAACGGCATGGATCCCACTGCCTTGTACACGTGTGGTCACTCAAGCCCCGGCTCGGCTCCGGAAGTGGTGCTTGGTCTACAGGAAGTAACAGACCAGGAAGGCTATAGTCTCCACCCACAGAAGCTGCGTCTAGGAGGAAAGACAGACTCAGAAGCAGACAATGACATGTGCTTCCCGGTAGTCCAGGCAGCTCCAGTGCTGCTTTCTAAAATTCAGATAAAAAAGACTCACTCCCTTGCTTAAAACACTTCCAGGACCCGCTTCCCATGGAGTGAAACCCCAAGTCCTTACCGAGTGAGGGGGTTTGCCCTGCGGAGGAGCGAGCTGGATCACCAGCTCCTCCCCATCTGGACGGCTGGCCTGCACAGGATGTAGCGCTGCAGCCTCTGAACCTCAGCCCCCGCATCTCTCCCTCTGTACCCCGACACACCCTCGTCTCTGGCCGGGAACACACCAGTCACTGTCCTGCCCTTGCCCTCCTCAGGCCGGAGAGGCTCCCCAGTGTCCCACCATCAGCACACTCTCCTTCTTCCACAGCGTGTGTCCGTTTACATCTTGTTTCCTTGCTCACTTTTTCTTCCTCAGTAAAGTGTAAGTTCCCCAAGGACCTCGTCTGTCTTGGTCACCAACACATTCCCAGGGCCAGGCATGGAGCAGAATTTAAATAAATATGTGCTAAGTGTGTGAATAAATGTAAGAATACTGCCAGAAAGTTAGTGCCCATTCTGTGCCCCCTTCCTCACCTTCAAAACGGGGACAGCACAGTACCTGTGGGGTGAGGGTTGGCAGAGAGGACAGAAGTCCCTGTTTGCTGGTACATGTAACAGGTGCTCTAACGGGTCAGGACTGGAATGCTTTTGCCACGCAAGAGGCGTGGCAAACCCTTCTGCACGCGAAGAGGTGACTCCACACTGGCTCTTGAAGCATGAGTAACCATTCTCCGGTGGGGGCAGAGGCCAGGGAACATGCGGGGCCACAGCCAAGAGGCAGAGACATGCTGGGAAGGATGAGTGATTCAGAGAGCCCGGGGCCTGTCAGTGAGGCTGCAGGAGAGGTGGGGCCAGGTCGGGTCTCCCATCTGCCCCAAGGGTCGCAGGCTGCCCTACAACAGCGGGACAGGCTCTACAGCTCATCTGTGTTCCCCACAGCGGACTGGCTCGGAATTGACAGTTATAAGTAGGCGAATCTCCATTAGGCTAACTGAGCTCAGTTCCTAAGGAAAAGGGAAAACTCACAGCCCGCACTTGGCCCAGCAACATCTGCAGACTCCTTCCCACTCACGATACAAAAGGATCATCCCCCTGACCTGTGCATCTGTCCCACGGCCAACAGGCTGCTCACACATCCTTCGTGAGCATCTGTCTGAAGGTTCAGTCAGCTAGCAGGGCAGGCATCATGAGCTCCGTTATCCAAACAGCCCCAGGAAAAGGGGAGGGCAGAGGGGAGAGGGCGAGGCTGTGCAGGTGACTGGGGGAGGGACGGACAGCCTCACACAAACACAAACCCTCACAGACCTGCGGGAACATGCCAGCCCGAGCCAGGGACTCGGGGACCCCACACCCCACCTCGGCCCCCGGTACAGTAGCGTTAAGCGACTCGGTATGAGGTCTAGCAGTAGTCCGTGTGTTTGTTAAAGCTTTTTAATAGAGAGGGTTCTGGTCTGCGGAGGACAGAGGGAGACGAGGTAACCCACCCGGAAGGAGGCCAGCCTTCCTCCTGCTTGTGTATCCAAACGTTGCCCATCCATTAAGGGGCAGCCCCGCGCCACGGGGGCCCCTTCTCTGAATCATCCACGCCCTGCTCACTCCCATCTCTGAAGTCCAATTGCTCTGAGGATCAGCTTAGCCAGTTTTCCAATCTGACTCCTTCGACTGAAAGCTCCTACTATTAACAAAGTGTATTTATCAAACACATTTATGTGCTTGACACTATGCTAGGCTCTCTACATAAACGAGGTAGGTACTGTTATTAGACCCATTTTACAGTTGGGGAAACTGAGGCACAGTGAAGTTAAGGAACTTGCCCCAAGGTCACAGGGCTAGGCAGTAGCAAAACGCCAGGATTCCAATCCTAGTGGTCTGACACTTGCTCCTAACCACCACTCTGTACCCCTCCTAGATACTGTCTTCCTCATTTGTGTATTAATATATATTATCTTCCTGAGCGTGGGGCACAGTAAACACCTGTAGGCAGGTTGAATCCCAGGCACCTGGGATTGTGGTTCCCATTGGGGATGATACCAAAGAGCCACTAGATGGCAGCAGAGAGCCAGGACCAGGCCTCCCTGAGGGAGGTGAGTGATAAGCTAATTATCATAACATTTGTTTAGTGCATCTTGCACCAGGCACTTTGTAGACATTCTCTCTCCTCCTCATTAAGGCCTCCTAACATGGGTGTTATTGCCTGCCCCCTTTACAGGCTCAGAAAGGTGGAGACATTTGCCCAAAGTCAGGCAGCTAGGAATACTAGGATGAAGCCAGGACTGCTGAAACCCAAAGCCTGCCTGTTAGCAGGAAATAAACATGCGGTTGCCTCTAGGCTCAGCGCTGGTTCCACACCCTTCTCCTCCAGCCCCAAGGAGCACAGAAACTACTGTTTGGGGAGGGAGTGGATGGCCTGGGCTGGCCCTGAGGTGGTCACCACCCGACAGGCATCTTGGCTGGGAGGGAGGTAAGACTCACCGGTCAGAACTGGATGGTCTCAGAGACCACTGGGTCACCACCGACCTCTGACCAACTTTCCTGGCCTTCGCTACCAAAAAGGGTGCTGCATGACGCCGGCCTCTGCACAACTCGGCAGCCTGCCTCAGCACTGCCCTCCTGCCCGCCGTCTCGGGCTCCTCTGATCTGGAGCCAGTCCCCTCAACAAGCCAGCAGGGCCATGGAATCCACAACCACCAGAGATGAATAAAACTAAACGGCTCAGTGTCCCCTTCCAGCAACTCAGTCACCTCCACGCCTAAAACCCAGCCCTGGGTTGGACAGGCCTCCCTGTTAGCTGCCCCGCGGTAGTGGCAGCAGAGGTGCCAGGCAGTGCAGCTGCAGCACGCACAGGGAGCCGCGGCGCACACTTGAGCACGCACAGAACGGGAGCCCGCGTGCCTATCCTCAGGCCTGCCAGGGTGGCCAGCGGCAGAGTGCAGGGGCTCCAGGCAGCAGAGGGACCATCCAGCATGACCTTCAGAGTCTGGCGACATTCCTGGCTGAGTCCACTGGGGCAATGGCTTCAGAACTGCCCATGATGCACCTCTGGGGCTGCTTCCAGCCCGCTTCCCAGACTGCCCCCTTCTCACACAGTCCCTCCCAGGGCTCCTACAGCCAGGTGGGGTCCTCTGAAAATACACATCTTGGGTTTATTTGGGGTTGGGCACTGCAGGTTGAGGCACAATTTGTTCCTGGGTAGGAAGGGTCAGCTTTCTTGGCACTTCAAGGGGCTGTCCCTGCAGGTCCCCACCCCGTGTCCCTGTACACACACACACACATCTCTTCCCCCATCCCTGCTCCCCAAGTCTCTTATTCTTTCACCAGCCGGTAGATGTGGTGTTGAGCCCCATGTTCGCTGGCTGACACCTCGAAGACATATGCAATGCACAGCAAAGTCTCCTGTGTGTCTCTGTTGGTGACCACCTGTGGGCGAGAGAAAAGGTGAGGGTTAAGGCCCCAGAAGAGGGCATGCCTTTTGCTGGACCCTCTGCCCCACCCCTGCAGCGCCCCCAGCCCCGCTGCCCACACCTGCAGGATGGTGAAGTTCTCCAGCACGCTGTTCATCATGTACTTCTCGGGCAGGTGCTTCAGCTTGTGGATGAAGTTGATCATGTACTCACAGAGCGGGGACCGGTGGATGCGGTAGGAGTAGTGGCCGTTTTCGTAGCGGGCATACTCCGTCTGCAGGACCCAGGGGACAGCAGGGCTTAGTTTTCTCTGACCACATCCAGCCCAGGCCCAGCTGCTTGGGGACGCTCCATGACCCACTGACTCTTAAGTGGGAAGAAAAGGCAGAAGGCCTAGAGGCTCTTGTGATCCGAGCCTTCCTCCTCCCTCAGTAACAGGGGCTCGAGTGGCAGCAGAGGGACCATCCACCTTGAGCTCCGATACTCAGAAGGTGAGCATGGGAGGAGGAGCGCTTCAAGACACAGAGCAGTGGCAATAGGCAAGACAGGATAGATGACGACTCAGTCCTGACCACACACTAAAACAACATGGGGAAGGGTGCACAGGAATCCGTGTGGCCGTGGAACTGACATGTATTAGTATTGTGTACACACACACACACACACACACACACACACATATACTGATGAAATCTGAATCAGATTGTAAGTGGCATCAATGTTAATTCCTGGTTGCCAATAGAATACTGCCCTCGGGGGAACTGGGTGAAGGGTACATGGAATTACAATTGCATGAGTGTCCACAATTACTTCAAAACAAAAATTTAATTTAAAATAAATAACTTGAAGTGCTTTTTACAAACAGCTATTACCCAGATTCCACCCTGGAGATGCTGGGGTAAGTGCTGTGAAGTGGGGCTCATGCATTGGTAAGTTTCAAAAGCTCCAGCGATCTAAGTGCAGCAGGGGTGAGAACACTGGGAAGGGGGTGCCTCCTCCCTGGTACCAGCCCGGCATCTGGTCGTGATTAACATGAGGTGGGTTATCAATAACTAAGAGACAGTGAGGGTAAGACTGCATTAGTTCAGACAAATTTGGGGAAAGCAGAGGGCATGAATGAAGACCAACCTGAAACAGTTTAAAGGTCTGGTTAACAAGTGCACAGGGTACTCCTACCTCCACTTTCTCCACCACCTGCTTGCCGAATGAGCAGACCTTGGTGGAGCAGGTGATTATCATGTTCTCGGGACTCTCGTACTGGCTGGAGACCCCATAGAAGGAGCTGCCTTCGTCCTCCATATTGGTGTTGAGGTCTGCCTGGAGACAGGGGAAAGCCAAGAAGCAGACAGGTAAGTCAGCAGGCACAGGATCGGGGCGGAGACAAGGAGACCTCTGGGGCCCCAGTCCAGGTTCTTGGGCCAGGAAGCAATCAGGAGGCTTTGAAGGGAACCCGGACAGTAGGAGGCTGGAACGCTTCCACCTTTCTTCACTTGCAGGCCTGGCATACGGTCAGGTTCTGCTGCCTGAACTACGGAGAAAAACACTGGGACCTGCATTAGTTACAAGGCAGAAACGTGGACCATGCCTGAGAAAGAACGGGCAGGAAGCTCAAGTGCCTGGGAAAGGCAGGCACCTGCACGGGGCGGGGGTAGGGGTTGTTGGGAAGGGAGCACGATGGGTCAGGGGGGCATCTGAGGGGCCAGGCCAGGACACAAAATGATGCCTCTCAGACTTTAGCCACTGCCGGCCTCCCTTTGATTAAGGCTACATTCATATACCACCTATCACACAGGTCCTACTATGCCCCTAATGGTTTCTTTTAAATCAACTCACTCTTATTCCCTAACTCCATTCTTAGCAATATAGTCATGAAATCAGAGATTCTATTTTTCTAATATACATGAAAATAATTGCATAACTATTTTTTAAAAATGTTTATTCATGTGTCACCTAAAAGAACACTATGCACCAGGCTTTGGCAGGAAGGGCCAAACCCTCTCAGGCTCTTCAGACTATACAAAGGTAGCACTGCCCCAGCACCCCCAAAGTGATTGGACTTGCCCCTCATCGCCCCCTGCTGGCAAGACCTGTTCAGTTGGCCTTGCCTCGTCCAGATGGTAAGCACCCTGGAGGCAAGAACTAAGATCTCCCCAGGGCTAGGTGCAAGGATGGGCCTTCAATAAATCACGTGTGGCTGTTCCACCCCTCACCTCTGGGTGGCGACGGTGAGAAGAGAGAGGTCCCTTGGTCCCAAGGAGGGACCCTGCAATCTCCTGCTTATGAGGGGAGTCCTCTCAGCTCCAGCTCTGCCCCAATTCAAACACACACCAGGGCTTCTGCACCACTCCCCACTCACCTGGCCTGCCAATCAGTCACCATTTATCCTGCCCAGCCCAGCACAGCGAGAGCAGTGGGGGACCAGAGAGGCTGAAACACCATCTTTGCTCTCAAAGAACTGAAACTTGTGGGAAAGCAAGTAGAATAAGTGAGCTGGTTGTCTGGGGTAGGATGCTGGGGAAGACAGAGAGCCCACAATGACAATCCAAAGTCTGCCCCAGAACCTGCCCCGTGGTGACGCTGCAGGCCCAGGAGATGCCGGCCAAGGATGCAGACAATGCACCCAGATGCCCCGCCTCGTCCTCAGTGCCTCTTCCTTCCGATTACAACCCCACCCTTCTCCTTTCCACCCCTGTATCCCCATACTCTAAGCACATCCCCAAACAAGGTTGCTTCTCTACTTTCTCAGCCTAAGAAGAAAGCTGCCCCCACTACATTACCCTGCAAGGTGCCCCCCACCACTTGCCTTCCTGCCCTCAGAATGCCCCTTGTTCCCCATCCTCCACCCTATTCATAGCTGTGGTGCGGGTGGGCAGCTCACAGGCCGTGCCTGGAACAGGTGTGGGGGATCGGGTGACTGACAGATGAGCCGGACAGCCGTAGCCTGGGTGTGGGGGCTGGAGGGGCTCAGATTCATTGTCATGTGCTGGCATGTGCCTGGGAGAAATGTCAGGGCCCAGAAGGGAACAGCAGACAGTCTGGGGTACTCTCCTCCCTTCGTGGCCTCAGCTCAGCTCTGCCCAGCATTTTCAATTTGCAGACAGGCATTAATGGCTATCAGTGTCCATGAGTCCCCTCTCTCCCCACCCTAAGAACAGAGGTGGCCTCTGCTGGTCTCATATGTCCTGGGGAGGAGGTGAGGTCTCAGCTTCTCAGTCCTGCTCCAAACCCCACCGTATGAGTCCAACAGAGCACAGCTCACAATTCCACCCCTCCTGCACCCAGATGCCACTCCCAGCCGGGAACAATTTGTCCTGGCAGCCCACTGAGCTACTGCCGCGCTACTGCTGCCATCCCTTCCATAAGAGCAGGACTCTCAGTGGACATCAAAGTCCTCCTCCACTCCAGCGGGGCTCTGATCTCCCCAGCATGCCTCCCAAGGCCTGGGCGGGAGCGGCATACTGCCAGGCAGGAGAAGAAAGGAAGACTTCAGGAGAGGGGCACTGTTTCGTTGCCTTTGGCATTGCCCGTGGCCAGTCTCACACCAGCTGATGGCCGGGGAGGGAGTGGGCAGGCCAGGGCCCAGGAGATGAGGGTCCAGATGTCTGCAGACACTAAGCTGCCTGTGAGGACTCCATGGTTGACCCAAAGTCTCTGGGTTTGTGACCAAGAGCAATTCTTTTCCCACATTTGCACTTTCCTGGTGCCTCTACCTTCCCCAAGCAAGAGAAAGAGCAAAGAGGAGATGCCCGCCAAGATGTAGTGGCCACTGACACGCCCCCATCTCTGATTTCTCCTGTCCTCACGCTGCCCAAGCCTCTGGCCTTCAGAGATAGCCCAGCTCAGGCACAGGGCTGGAGAAGGCAGGCATACTGCCTCCCTTCACTGCCCGTCCCCGCCCCCCCCCCCCCCGCCCCCCAGGCCCTCAGAGACACAGCCTGTAGCAAGCCCTCAAAAATGAACTGCTCTTTTTTCAGATGGAGAAACAGAGGCCCAGAGAAGATGAGATTTGCCCGCCTTGTGCCCCCCTGACACTCTGGAAGGGCCATGCTTGACCACCACGCTCCCCTGCACAGCAGTTCCGGCCCCAGGACCCTGAGATCCATTCTGGATTCTGCCACTCGGAATGTGAGTTCCTGGAAGACAAGGGCCACGTTGGGTCCGCCTAGCGCAGGTGGTGTGCACAGCCCACGGCCGGAGCACCAAGGCCAAGCGTGGAAGCTGCCTAATCATGTATCCTGGGCCCCACTCTTCCCTACCTTCCCTTCTCCTCCCATCAATCCCACCTCCAACCTCCTCACAGAGGCAGAAAGGAGGAGAGGGCATGGGTCACGAGCAAGGCTACAAAACAGACAGGACAAGGGACGTCTGGGCTCTAGAAAATCCAAGAAGCCCCACCGCCCAGCTCTACACTGAGGGCGCAGGGCTAAGTCTGCTCTCTCTGTGCCGCCATGATCCGTGCCCCTCAGGGTCTGGGGATCCTTTTCCAGGCAATCAGAGCCTTCTCTGACAGGAGGAGGGGAGCACCAGGATCCTGCATGGAGGGCACCCCCGGTGCTTTGCAAGGTTTAGTGTAATGGCTCTGAGCTCACACCCTGGAGCCAGACTGTCTGGGTCTGAATCCTGGTTCTGCCACAATGAACCGGGTGACGCTGGCAAGCCACTTCACCTCTGTGCCTGCCTCCCCGAGATGGAATGCGGCTGTCAATTCGACCTCCGGTGGGGGTGTGGCGAGGATAAACATGCTGATGTAGGTGATGTGATGCAAGCAGTGCCCGAGGTCATCTTTCACCGACCACCACGCACCTCGCTGTGTGTATGTAACGAGACCCAGAAAGAGCTCATCCTGGCCGGGTGTAGCTCAAGGCCAGGCCCCTACTTACTCCATGCCTCAGTCTCCCCCCATGTGTGGAACTAGAGGCCTAGGATGGTCCTCATCTAGATGGTGGCTAGAAGAATGCAGAATATTATCTCCAACTAACAGAAGGCAGGAGCCAGTGAAAAGAGCCCCAAATATGCCACCTCCCCACTCCAGGGTCGTTTCCCATAAATGCCTCCTGCCAACCAGGCCTCCCTTCTGACCCTCAGGGTAGTTGAGGCAGTGCTGAGGAGCAGCCGCAAATCACGTCACCCGAGCTCCTTCTCCGAGTGAAGGCTAAGCCTGGACAGGTTTGGGGTTGGGGGGAGGTGGACTCAAGATGGTGTAGGCTTCTCAAAGGGAGGCCAGGAGCCTCCCTAGGCACACAGCAGGAAGGGAGCTGCCACACTGGCTCTACAGGGACAGTGCTCTTCAGCTGCCCGCGCAGAGCCTCCTGGTCCCAATTCCCATGGTCAGGGCAGGAAGGGAGAGTAGGGAGGAGAAGAAGATGGTTTGAGCCCTTTCTGGGGCTCAAAAGAGAGATTGCTAAAGAGATTGCTGTCCCTCACTGGGCCTATGATATAGCAGTCTCCCACTTGTTTTCAGTCTGGACAGCTGATTTATCCAACTAAGCACAACTCTGGCCATGCCATGCCCTGTTCAAACACTTCAGTGATTCCTCATCACCTAAAGAGAAGGGACAGCAAATACACAGTAAACGTGCCACTGTCTTTCCCTGCTCCAGCCGTGGCAGGCATTACCAGTCAATCCAGCACTCTCTCTCCACACCCTTCTCAACGCAGCCTTCCAACAGCGATGGCCAGTCCGCTGCAGTGACACTCAGGTTAAACCCATTTTTCTGGACACCCGGTTAAAATGGGTTACAAACCACACAAGTTCATTTTTCCCTTCCAGACAGCCAACTAGAATGATAGCGAAGAACTTTTAAAAATGTGCTGCACCACAAAGGCGAAGAAAACAGAGAAGAGGCCATAATGACAGAGAGTTCAACAAATTTGAGGAGACTGAAGGTGGACCAGAACTAGAATGGATTCTGTGGGGCAAAGGAAGCAAAAGGAATTACAACCTGAAAGTGCTCTCTGAAGGGTGACAGACAAGAAGTGCGCTGATGTACTTCAGAGAAGCCTTGAGTGGCTTGGCGCTAGAGGGACCAGTATAAAACACGAGGAGCTGAGTGAAGACTGTATATGGGGTGGACATAGGGTGGGCAGGCCTCCAGGAGGACCTCTACCCATTGGCAGAGGACGAAGGGGTAATAACCTTCAGACATTAAACAGGGCGCAGATTGTGGGGGGGGGGAGGGGAGAGGGGAGAGGGAGAGACATGAAAACAGAAAAATTAAGTGTAACCTGCATAAGAAAGGGTAGGATCCCCTAGCCCTCTACTCTGCCCCCCTCCTAGAATTCTACCGATCAAGTATATTCCTTCCCAGGGTAGATGGAGAATTAAAGGAATCTTCTCTGGAGAAATTGAACCACCTCAGAAAAAAAAAAAAGTCCAGTGAACACACTGACATTAACTGATTTTCCCAATTAAACAGCTGGCTCTCAACCCCAATTACCTTAAAGTGAAGCCCACAGGTGACAATTCCTGCCTGGTACACAGCGCTCCCACTCATTATTAAAAATGAACAAATGGCACAAACAGCAAAAGAAAGAATAAACTGGACTTCATCAAAATGAAAAGCTTTTGCGTTTCAAAGGACACTATCAAGAATGTGAGCCCTAGCTGGCTTGGCTCAGTGGATAGAGCGTCAGCCTGCAGACTGAAGGGTCCCAGGTTCGATTCCGGCCAAGGGCACATGCCTGGGTTGCGGGCTTGATCCCCAGTGGGGGGTGTGCAGGAGGCAGCCAATCAGTGATTCTCTCTCATCATTGATGTTTCTCTCTCTCCTTCTCCCTTTCTTTCTGAAATCAATAAAGAAATATATTAAAAAAAAAAAAGAATGTGAAAAGACAGCTGACAGAGTGGGAGATAATATCTGCAAATCATATATCTGATAAGGGACTTCCATCTATAATACATAGAGAACATAGATCTAACTATATATATAAAAGCCTAAGCGATCAGTCACTATGATGCACACTGACCACCAGGGGGCAGCGCTCAATGCAGGAGCTGCCCCCTGGTGGTCAGTGCACTCCCACAGCTAACATCCCGCAGCCGACCAACCTCCCGCAGTCCCTCCCCCCGGCCAGCCCCGATCGGACTGATTGGGATTGGACGAGATGGGCCCCCATTGACCCCGATCATGGGCCAGGCTGAGGGACCCCACCCATGCACAAATTCGTGCACCGAGCTGCTAGTAAGTCAATAAAGAGACAAATAACCCAAATTGAAAGATAGGCAAAGGTGTCAAACAGACATTTCTCCAAAGAAGATATCCTGGTATATATGAATGCAATAATCACAGAGAATGTCAAGTGTTGGGGAGGATGGGGACAAACTGGGACCCTTGAATGCTGCTGGTGGGAAAGTAAAATGGTGCAGCCACTTTAGAAGAAAGGCTGGCAGTTCTTCAATAAGGTAAGTATAGAGTTACTATGTGACCCAGCAATTCCAGAAGTATATACTCAAGAGAAATGAAAACATTATGCTACACAAAAGCTTGTACAGAAATGTTCATAGCAACATCTATATAATAAAGAGCCAGGGTCATAACAACTGTTACGACCGAAGGCTCGACCAGACCGGAAGTCAGTGCTGGGTTGCCATGGTGACCCAGCACTGACTGGGGCTGCTGCTGGCGCCCTGACCCAGCATGGACTGCCTAGGGGGCTGTGGATCAGGCCCGGAGAGAGGTCTGCAGAGAGAAAGGCAGGGTCTGCTCATAGCCTCTGTGGCAGCCATTGATCAGAACTTGCCTCTCTTGCTCTCCCAGCCTGGCCAACAGCCACACCTCCATTTCTCTCCAGGCCTCCATGGGGGCTGCTGATCAGCTCTGCCTTTCTGATCAGGCCCCGTTGATAGGCCCAGAGACACTGACTGGCATAGAAACTGACCAATCAGAACCAAATCTGGGTGAATGTAAGGAGCCAATGGCTGCCTAGGAGGTGGAGCTTTTGACGCTGACTGGCATAGAAACTGACCAGTCAGAACCAAATTGGCTGGCAGAGGAGGGCAGTTGGGGGAGAGATCAGGTCAGCAGGGGAGGGCAGTTAGGGGCAATCAGGCAGGCAGAGGCAGTTAGGGGTGATCAGGCCGGCAGGGGAGAGCAGTTAGAGGCGAGATCAGGCCAGCAGGGGAGAGCTGTTGGGGGCGAGATCAGGCCAGCAGGGGAGGGCTGTTCGGGGTGAGATCAGGCTGGCAGGGGAGGGCAGTTGGGGGCAACCAGGCTGGCAGAGGAGGGCAGTTGGGGGCGAGATCAGGCCCGCAAGGGAGGGCAGTTAGGGGTGATCAGGCAGGCAGAGGCATTTGGGGGTGAGATCAGGCCGGCAGGGGAGGGCAGTTGGGGGCTCGATCAGGCCGGCAGGGGAGGGCAGTTAGGGGCAATCAGGCAGGCAGGCAGAGGGGTTAGGGGCAATCAGGCAGGCAGGCAGGTGAGTGGTTAGGAGCCAGCAGTCCCAGATTGTGAGAGGGGTGTCCTGGGCCTCTAGTCTGTAATAATAAAAGCGTAACATGCAAATCTACCAAATGGCCGAACAGTGAAATGACAGTCCAGACGACCTTCCAGGTGACCTTCCGGACAAAGCCGGGGCTGCAAAGGCCTACCCTTGACAAATTTCATGCATCGGGCCTCTAGTTATTCATAATAACCAAAAGGTGGAAACTACCAAATGGTCATCAACTGATGCACAGATAAACAAAACAAAATGCAATATATTCTTACAATGGAATATTATTCAGCCTTGCAAAAGAATGAAATACTAATACCTACTACAATATAGCTGAACCTTTGTTTATGCTAAGTGAAAGAAGCCAGATGCAAAATACCACATATTGTATGATTCCATGTATATGAAATGTCCCAAAAAGGCAAAGATATAGAAAAATAGAAAGTAGATAAGTGGTTGCCTAAGGCAGATGTGAGATGATGGCTCAAGGGTACAGGTTTGCTTCTGGAGTGATGAAAACGTTCTAAAACTAACTGCTTGCACATCTCTGTGACTATACTAAAACCAATGAATTGAACACTTCAAGTGGGTGAATTGTATGGTAAGTGAATTATATGAAAACTAGAGGCCCGGTGCATGAAATTTGTGCATGGGAGTGGGGTGGGGGGAAGGTCCCTCAGCCCAGCCTGTACCCTCTTGCAATCTGGGACCCCTTGGGGTATGTCTGACTAAACCGGTAGTCGGACATCCCTCTCGCAATCCAGGACTGCTGGCTCCTAACTGCTCGACTGCCTGCCTGCCTGATTGCCCCTAACCACTCTGCCTGCCTGCCTCATCACCCCTAACTGCTCGCCTGCCTGCCTAATCGCCCCTAACCACTCTGCCTGCCTGCCTAATTGCCCCTAACCACTCTGTCTGCCTGCCTGATTGCCCCTAATTGCTTGCCTGCCTGCCTGATCGCCCCTAACCATCTCTGCCTTGGCCCCCGCCACCACGGCTTCGTCCAGAAAGACGTCGGAATGACGTCTGGAAGGTCGTTAGGCTGTCGGGTCTAATTAGCATATTATGCTTTTATTATTATAGATAAAGCTGTTTTAAAAAAATATGGGCCAAAAAATATGGCCAAGGATTATAGATATTTGAGAAAACCCTCTAACTTGAAAGACAGAGACCAAAACAGACAGAAAAAAAGGATTAAAGGGAAACAAAGACAAAAAAATCCTAAATAAATTTTTTTTTCACTTCATATTCCCAGAAATATAAGAGATAAACTGTATCCATCCAACAAGACCAGGATGTAATCAAAGAACAAAAAGGAGTTCATAAAAATTAAAAGGTTTATGGTCAACCTTCAACATTGGACAGGCGTGGCAGAGAATGACACCATATCTCATTCATCTAATTCACCCTGAAGTGTACAATGCGTCACCACCAAGAAAGAGAAATCCATCAATTGAACCCTGATTTTATTTGGCAATTTACTCAACTAAGAGTACATTTCCCTGGCTCCTCGGTAGCTAGGCACAACACACAGCTAATTAAGTGTTGTGTGGACTTTCAGGAAGGCTCCTTGAAGGGAACTAAGTTGGCTTCCTCCCTCCTGAGGCCTGGAATATGGGTGTGACGGCTGGACTCCAGCAGCCACCACCGTGAGGTCAGAAGCCAGGCACTGAGGACAGTCAGAGAGCGGTCAGCCCCTGGTGATTTAGGGAAGTGCTGCACCTGCCTTGGACAGCCTACCTCCTAACTTACTGTACCTGGGTTTTATGTAATATGCACTCAGATATACTCTTAACTAATTCAGAAGAATTAGAAGAAAGGGTTAAGGAAATCTTTAAGAAAATGAATTTGAAAATAAAGAAGTGATAAAAATCATAGAGGATAAGTCCAGGAGATCCAACATCAGACTAATAGGAGTTCCTGGAAAAGAACAGAAAGAAAAAGAGGGAAAGAAATTATCACAGAAATAATACAAGTAAAATTTCCAAAATTAAGAGATGCTAACCTCATGATTAAAAGTGTCTACCAAGTGTCGGGCTCAAAAATAGGAAGCAAAATAACACAAAAGCTCATCAATGTAAAATGTAAGAACATAAGGGATATGCATGGCCAGTGTGGCTCAGTTAGTTACAGCATTAACCCATGCACCGAAAGGTTGCCAGCTGGATTTTGGGTCAGTGCACATCCCCAGGTTGCAGGTTCGATCCCTGGTCAGGGTTCATGTTTCTCTCTTCCCTTCCTTTCTCGCCTTCTCTCTCTCTAAAATATCAATAAATCATAAAATATCAATAAAAAGACATTAAAAAACATTAAAAAAAACCATAAGGGATAGAGAAGAAATGCAAAACTTCTAGAGACCAAAACAAACAAACAAACAAAAAAAAACCCCCACAACAAGTTACACAACAAAGGACAGAGAATTAGAATGCTATCAGACTACACACTTTTAGAGGACAATGGAACAATGCATTAAAAAATTATTCTTTTTTGTTGTAGTTAATCCTCACTCAAGGATATTTTTTTCCATTGATTTTTAGAGAGTAGAAAGGAAGGAGGAAGGGGATGGAGAGAGAGAGAGAAACATCAATGTGAGAGACATTGATTTAGGTTGCCTCTTGCATGCTCCCTGACCAGGCCTGGGATCAAACCTGCAACCCAGGTATATGCCCTTGACCAGGAATCACACCCATGACCCTCTGGTGCACAGGTGGACGCTCTAACCACTTAGCAACACTGGCCAGGGCTAAAAAATGATTCTTGGAAATCATTTCTAGTGAAAATGACTTACGATCTAGATTCTATACCCAGTCAATCTATCAATCAAGTACGAAAATAGACATTTTAAACAAAGACTTAGAAAATTTACCTATCACACTTCCTTAGGAAGGTACTAGAGAATGTGTCCCAGTAAATGAGGGAGGACACCTAAACAGAGAGAAATAAGACTGCAGATCTAGGAATGCTTCAGTAAAAAAGGTATCAGGCCCAGTGGGCGTCGCTCAGTGGTTGATCATTGACCTATGAACCATGAGGTCACGGTTCAATTCCCGATCAGAGCACATACCTAGGTGGCAGGCTCGATCCCCACTAGGGGGGTACAGGAGGCAGCCAATCAATGATTCTCTCTCATCATTGATGTTTCTATCTCTCTCCCTCTCCCTTCCTCTCTGAAATCAATAAAAATATTTGGGAAAAAATTTTATATGGTAGTTATAATGAAACAATATGTAACATTTTAATAATAGGTTCATTTAAAAATATGGAAGTGTGCCCTGACAGGTTTGGCTTAGTGGTTAGAATGTCAGTCCAGAGGGTTGAGGGTTCAATTCCCAGTCAAGGGCATGTACCTAAGTTGCAGGTTCCTCAGCTCCGGTAGGGGCGTGTGCTGGAGGCAAACAATTGATGTGTCTCTCTCATGTTGATACATCTCTCCCTCTCCCTCTCCTCCCTCCCTTCCACTCTCTCTCTAGAAATCAATGAAAAAAATATCCTCGGGTGAGGATTTAAAAAAATTGAAAATATGCAAGTGAGAAAGCCATTCATTTGTAGGAAAAAAACAAAAAGTTATACTAGAAATAAAATTAATCATAATATATTTCTTGGCTTTGACTAAATTATGTAACTTATTAGATATAATATTGGGATGATGATACCCTGGCTCAGTAGTTCAGCTGGTTGGAGCATGGTGATGATAGGCCAAGGTTGTGGATTCAATCCCCGGTTATGGCACATAATAATGAATCCTATATAATAAAAGCATAATATGCAAATTGACCAAACGCGGAACGACCAGTGGGGGCGGGGCCAGCGTGCAGGTGGCGCCAGGCCAGCCAAGGTGCATGCCAGTGGGCAGAGGGAGGGAATGGCGACCAGCAGCAGTAGAGGGGTGATGGGGGGAGCGGCCAACACCGTCCCCTGATCTGCCCATCTGGTTGCCTTCCGCAGAGGGAGGCCAGGCAGCAACTGGCAGGGTGATAGGGGCAGCACTGTCCCAGTTACCTCCTGCAGAGGGAGGCCAGACTGCGTCAGTAGGACATCCCCTGAGGACTCCCAGACTGAGAGGGCTCAGGCCGGGCTGAGGGATACCCCTACCCCACCAGTGCATTAATTCTCATGCACCAGGCCTCTAGTGTATAAATAAGTGGAACAGCAAATCAATGTTTCTCTTTCTCTCTCTCCCTTCCTCCTTCACTCCATCCTTCCTTCTCCCCTCCTCTTTCTCCCTCCCTTCCCCTCTCTCAGCTAACTTTTTTCTGACATAAGAATAAATACTTGGTCATGACATCCAGGTATGTCAGTATAAGCATATTATTTAGAATTAAGGAGATAAAAGCCAGAATAAACAGTGAAAATTTACAGTGACTGCCTCTGGGGATTGGGATTGGGGAGGAGTAGGACAAGAATCTGTTGCATTTCACTGAAAGCCTCTTGGTATTCAACAATATAACATGAGCATGCACTGATTTAAAAGATAAAAGTAAAAGAAATGATTACCTGTTTTTCATCCCAGGATAGATTAAAACCCAAACTTCTGTATGATCAGGGCCTCTCCCAGGATCTAACACCTTTGCAGTTTTATTTCTGTTATCCCCTCACACACCTGTACCTATGACTTTCCCTCTGGAGCTCACTTCCTCATGCCTTCCCCAGGCTGTGATAGCCTTTCCCCATCCCTGCCTAATAGAGCTTCCCACCCTAAAGGCTCAGGTCCAATTGCCATCCTGCTCACGGAACACGCTGTCTTGCGGAGTGCAAAAACTAAGCACCTGAAAGATCAGGGCGTGGGTCTCAGTGCCAGCACCTGCCTCTCTGGAGAGATCCAGCCCCGAGGGTTTGTTGTGGATGAGAGTTATACTGGGAGTCCAGCCAGGGCCCACTCAGCTACCTAGAAATGTATACTGTATAAAATTTAGTGTGCATAAGCCTATTTCTGTGAAAAGTAAAGCTTCCAGATAATCAAAGTGGTCTGGGACCTCGCAAAGCATATGAAACCCTGAGCTGTCTCTGGGTGTTAATAAGGGTGCTAGGGAGAGGAATGTGGGAGGAGCCGCCCAGGCCTGTGTCAGTGCCCTGAAACTATCCAAAGGTTCCAATCACAAACCAGAGGATTTCCTGCACTTCCTCACTGCTGACTTAGTTTGCACTTGTCTGACTCTTCCCTGCATCCCTTTTCTTTTTTAAAAAAATATATTTTTATTGATTTCAGAGGTGGAAGGAGAGGAAGAAACATCAACGATGAGAATCATTGATTGGCTGCTTCCTGCACACCCCACACTGGGGACCAAACCCACAACCCGGGCATGTGCCCTGACCAAACTGTGACCTCCTGGTTCATAGGTCGACGCTCAACCACTGAGCCATGCCAGCTGGGCCCTACATCCCTTTTCCGTGTGTACTGGGCCCCTCAAAAGTAAGCTCTAGAGCAGGTATTAATTATGCCTCCTAGTCTTGAAGAAGATATTTTGAAAGGATGGAACTCTACCCACATAACACCCGTCCAGGGGCGAGCGGAAGTGAGCAGCAGGGACCAAGTCTACAGGCTGAGCTGTTTGTAAAGTTAGGTGAGTGATTCTTCTGGGGTGACCCTTCCTAGACCTAAGTCCTCTTCTCCAAGCCCTGTCCTTTAGGGACCAAATGCCCTGCTCCAGGCCCTACAACCCACTCAGGACTTGCCATTCAAAGACTCAGGTGACTAGGGCGTCCACGCTGGCTCTTCACCTACCCTCAGTATCTCCTGTAAGTCTTCCAGTGCTACAGCCTTCTAAAGGCTGTTCTTGTGCCGGGCCTGGCTGCCATTGCCACGGCTCAGAAAAGGGCCTCGTACTAGCCCAGCTCTCCAGCCCCACTGGCCCAGCTCCCAGGCTCAGCCATCGGTGCTCGCTCCTCCCCTTCTCACTGGCCCTGTGCTTCCCAGGTTCCCACCATGGCAAGAACACCAGATGCCACTCTCTCTCTTTTCTCCTCACTTTCATCAACGTGCTGGGGGTAGGGTGGAAGAGTCCATCGAGGGCTTACCCAGAACTTCACGAGAAAAAAGGCATTGGAAGGTCCCCGTTCAAAGAGCTCCTTGAGTCCACCCTTTTTCTCTGGGAACTTGTCATAGATCTGGCGGATGTCCACGGCTTCAAGGTAGGGGTCACTGTAGCTTGGGCTTGACTGGCCAATGTGTACGAACAGGTGCTTGTTGTACTGTGGAGAGAACAGCTGGTCTGAGGGAGCGGCAGGGGTAGCAGGGCAGACAAAACGGACCAGACTCAGATCCCAGCCATGCGACGGGGAGTGAGTAACCTCATCTCTCTGGACCTCAGTTTCCCCACTGGTAAAATGGAGACAAAGGACTGACTATAAAGCAAAATTAAAAAGGGATGCAGGGATGGCATATAGCATCTGGTGTGGTGTCTGGCACCCAGTAGGTGCTCAACGAATTGTAGCTATTATTTGTATTATTCGTAGTCCTGCCTCTGCCATGAACTGTCTTTAGGCAAGTCTTTTTCTATCTTTGGGCCTTTGTTATTTCACCTGTGAGGTCAGACCACTGACCTAGAGGTGTTTTCAAATTGTGCTCCACCCGTGGAGACGGGGCTTAGCGCCTCTGTTGCTACAACCAAACGAAATCTATTTTTGTTGCACACAGTGGGCTTCTGAGTAGGAGCTTGTTTGACTAAGGAGTTCCTCAGCTAAAAGACAAGTTGGAAATGTCACAGTGAGATGGCCACAGAGTCCCTGTCGGCCCAGCCTCCTCCACGTGCTACTCTGACCTTTGCAGGTGACACTGATCACCTAGGAACAAGCCGCTGAAGGGGGGTGTGGGTCAGAGCCATAGGGAAAGGATGGGACAGCCTGGGGGTGAGGCTGGGATGAGCGGTTTCACTGGGAGGGAAGAGAACATGGAGGGAAGAATAGAGGTCAGGGAGGGAGCAGGAAAGGGGGAGGACCTGAGAGAATGGAAATGGAGCAAAGAAACCGTGGGAGGGCTTTGGGATCGGAGCGATGGCTACACAGGGAGAGAGGGAAGGTGACGTGAGGAAAGAAGAGGGAGGTGGCTTGAGGAAGGAAAGGAAAAGGGGAGAGAGGTTCAAGGGAAGGAAAGGCTGTAAAGAAATGAGGAACCTAAAGCCAAGCCCACAGCTGAGTGGGGCAGAAGGGTTGGGCTAGGAAGCCAGAAGCAGGCGGAACAAGAGCTGGAGAAGGTGGGGGAGCTCCAGGGTGAACGAGCAGCCAGACAGGGACCAGGACCTACCGTATCAGGGTCTTGCTGCTGCTCCAGGAAGGCAGAGAACTCCAGCATCCAGAGCTTGGAGCTGGCCACGCTGCGGCCCTGCCATGGGGGCGCTGGGGGCACTGAGGGCGATGGGGCGGCTCCTGAAGGAGACTCGAACCCTGAAGGCAGTGGGAGAGGCACATGTGAGCCTGTTCACACATGGCCCCTGCCGACAGCCTCTGTGAGGACCCCAGGCCCACCGGTGAGACCGTGCTAGCAAGGGAATCACCAACCTCCCCTAAATGGGCTCTGACAGGGGTGGTGGAGGGGAGAGCAAAGCACTGGCTGGCAAGTCCAGGAGCAGCCCCGGTGGGGGGAGGGCTTAGCCTGCCTGGTACAACTCAGGCCCCTTGCCCCGCACTCCAGAGACACTGCATGCCTGCTGGGCCGAAAGGGCTTCTAGAGCAGGCTCTGCTGGGTTCTCGCCCTCAAGGAGCTTCTGGTCCAGGGGAGCCACCAGACCATCGTTAATCACAATGACGTAGCCCTGTGGGAAGAGAACGTCTCCTGTGGGAGTCCCTGCTCTCTCTCCAGCACCGAGCAGTGCCCGGCCAGGATAGGCACTCTGACACAGGTCTGCAGTAAAGGAAGTCATGAAGGGGATTAAAATAGACAAGGAAGACACTCAGCACCAAAGAGGAGCTCCTAGTCCAACTCGGGGTGGTCAGGAAAGGTTTTTCCACAGGTGACGCTCGAAAGAAGTTATGACGTAGGGCAGACGGCAGTGGGTGAAGCCAGGGAAAGGGCGTTCTGAGCAGAGGGCACAGCAGAGGCAAAGGTCTGGGGGCTGTGAGATGCTCCATGAGTTTGGAAACTCCAGTCTGTGGTAGAACTGGAGAGAAGGGCGGGTTTGTACCAGGGTCAGGAACAAGGCTGAAGAGATGGGCTGGGCCAGTGGTCGGCAAACTCATTAGTCAACAGAGCCAAATATCAACAGTACAATGATTGAAATTTCTTTTGAGAGCCAAATTTTTTAAACTTAAACTTCTTCTAACACCACTTCTTCAAAATAGACTCGCCCAGGCCGTGGTATTTTGTGGAAGAACCACACTCAAGGGGCCAAAGAGCTGCATGTGGTTTGCGAGCCGCAGTTTGCCGACCACGGGGCTGGGCTAAGAAGTGTGAATTTTAGCCTCAGGGTTTGGGAGAGGGACAGGATCTTAGGCAGGGCAGGGAAATGCTCAGATCTGCATTTCTGAAAGACCCTATTCCCGTCTGGAGGACTGGCAGGGTGGGCAAGGCCGGTCAGCAGCACAGTCCTGCGGGATCTGAGCTAAGTGCAGTGGGGTGAAGAGGAGGGCACAGAGGGACATGAAGCAAGGACAAGCCCAGGCCTTGGAGACTGACGGACGAGAGAGCCACAAGGCCGCCCGGACGGCACTAGTGTTCCTTCCAGGCTGGGCGTCTGATGAATGGAGGCCCCATGCGCTGAGGTCCCAGAAGGGAGGTGGAGAAGAAATGGTAGCCAGAGGGATGGCGGAGGGCCGAGCTGGACAGACACATTAGCCTGTGCTTAAAGCATCAGCTGAGTCCTTCATTCATTTGTTCAAGCATGCTTCCCGAGGACCTGCTGAGCGCGGGCAGGACAGGATACTGGAGAAGGTGGACAAATCAGCCACACAGATGACCACAGTCAGATGCTAGGCGGGGGTGCAGAGTGCTCAGGCACCAATAGCAGGGTGCCTAACCTGGGTGGGGAGGGGGCCTGAGCCACAGCGCTGAGGCAGGGAGGCGGTGGTGGGGGAGGGAAGGAGAGGGGAAAAAGGTGAGGTTTAACAGAGGAACCCTGCAAGTCCTACCAGTTCACATTGTACCCTGAAGGCGCCAGAGCCATATAGGGTTCCACGCCAAGAAGCAACATGTTGAAATGGGCGCTTTAAAAAGACGACTAGGGGGATTACAGGGTGAAGGGAAGAGACTGGAGACCTGGAGCCAGGTAAGAGGCTGCCGCCGTAATCCAGGGGCAAGATCTAGGAAGGCCTGAGCGAGGCCAGTGCGGCCAGTGAGGCCAGTGAGGCCAGGACAGGAGAAGGTAGACTGACAGGGCTGGGAGGAACCCAGGCGGCAGCCCTTAGAGCAGGAAGGGCCAGGCAGAATGTGGGCAGCCGCTACTCCCCAAGTCAGGAAAGGTGCTGAAGGGCGAGGATCCTTCTTGCCCTGCCGAGTGGAACATGTGAGGGACCCTCATGAGAAAGAGGCAAGGACAGAGCTGGTCACCTGAGCAGTGCAAGGGGGTGAGCTCCTGTGCTGGCCCAGCTGCTGGACCTGCGCCTGCTCCGGGCCTCTTCCCAGGAAGGGTTCCCTCTGCTATCAAGGGTTCCCTTTCCAGCTGCCAGGCACCTGGGACCTGGAGGCGGGAGCTGCAGGGGTGCGCCGGGCGAGGGAGCTGTTCACTGCAGACCCACCTGGCAGAGGCAGCGAAGGCTGGACAGTGTAGGTTTGTTGAGAGAAAGGTTTCACACTGCGGGAGGGGAGAGAGGAGGTGTAAGCCCTGGGCAGGGTGCGGCCCCAGAGCCTCCAGCAGCGTCCATCGCTCTCTGTGTGGCAGGCCGGTGGTCTGGTCATCAGTGGCCTTGGTGGCTTTGGCCTCCACTTCCTCTCCTGCCAACTCCCTCATGTTTCAGGGTTGATCCACAGAAGCAGCATGTCTACGGAAAAGCCCACCCCTCTCTTGTCCCTCCCTCCTAGGCCAGCCAGCGCCCTGGTTCCTAACCTACTTCCCTTGGGGTCCCAACCCCTGGCCCTGCTACCCCATAGACAGACTGGTGTTTTGGCAAATGCCACCGCAGGGCATCCACAGGGTAGACTGAGCTGCTGTCTGAGAGCAGGAGAGCCGGATCCCCAAGCCCAAGGCCGTAATAAAAGGTAGACCCCAAACTGCAGCCCTGTCCCACCCTGCGGCCCAGGCTCAACCTCTTGAGTTTATGCACTCCAGGTCAGTTCAGGGAGCAGCTGGGAGCAGACCATACTCACTCGTGGGATGTTCCGGCTTGGCCCGGCAAAGCTCCTTGCCAAAACTGAGGAGGCAAAAAGCGTAGAGTCAGCATAGCCCACGTGCACAAGGGCCCTGGTGTGGGGAGACGGTGCCGTGGCCTCAGCTGGAAGGTGAGCTGGAGCCTGGGCCAGTGGGTGCCGGGAGAGAGTTACTGCTACGGTCTAGAGCTTGGCTATAGCAGCGTCCCAGTGTGTCTCAAGGCACTCTAGTCTCTGGACACGCTCTGCTGACACGCTGCTCCCTGGGAGAAGCACCCCGCTTGGCAAACAGCATCTCGTATTCCTCCACGAGAGAGAGATCCACAGTGCACAGCAGCACGTAAGGCTCTGAACAGTCCTACAGTCAGGAAACCAAGTCAGTTCTAAGTGCCCCAAACTTACTTAAGCACAGAATCACTGTGTGTCATATCTATCTAAACATTCTGTGGACGAAGGCTCTCTGGAACACCCTTTGAAAAACTGCTAGCCATGAGCTTCACCGAGCCCAGGACAGGGCCTGTCACTGCCTCTAGGGCGGCTCTTGAAGACCCGTTTGGTCCCTACAGCCGAGAAATCCCTGTGAGGACACAGCCCTGGGAAGGAGGAGCCTTTCAGGACCTTTCTGAAAGTGTGAGCCCCCTGGCCACGGCTGAGAGGCCAGTTCTTAGGCCAAAACATTTAAAATTCAAACAAGAGTTTGTTGATGGACATCAGCCCTGCAGCTGGAAGAAGGAGTGGGGACCCGAGGGAAGAGTGGGGACCAGGCCAAGAGGCAGGGCCACTCAGAGTCACGCTGGGCTGCACCAGAGCCCCGGCTTCAGCCCCCGTCCCCACGACTTCGGCTCCCCCTTTTGTCCATTAGGCCAACTCTGTAGAACTTCTTGGGTGGTCAGCTAATGGGGGCGACTCCGTCCCTTGTGAAAGGTCCGCTGTGCTCCTGCCAATACCCCCAGGAAGGTAGTTCCAATACCAGCTGAGCTGCCACCCAGCATGGCCCTTCGGTCCTTGGTCCCTCCTGCCCCCTGGCTCGCCTGGCCGGAGAGGTCTCAAGCAAGAGAAGTTTGGTCTGGCCAGCACTCTGGCTCTGCAGAAGGGGGAGGAGCGAGAAGGAGAGGCCGGTTTGGCCTCTGGCTCCAGGCAGCCCCACTTACCCCTGAGACTGCTGGGCAGCCAGGGCCCCGGGTGAGGGCCATTTTACTGTGGAAGGCTGTGGCGGAGATGATCTGGGCGGACGACATAGCAGCCATGCTCTGCAGGGCCTTGTCCTTAGCTGCCTGATCCTGGGGGAAGACAGTGGAGGGGAGGGCGCCTCAGCAGCGGCGAGGCGAGGCAGGGAGGGCTTGTGGTCAGGGAAGCTGTCCCACTATCCGTGGCCAGAGCCCTGGACTAGGCAGGCCCCCAGGGAACAGGCTTATGTTCTTGCAAAGCTATTACTTTGCTTTGTGACTCTGAGCAAGTCACGTGGTTTCTCAGATCAGTTTCTTCATCTGTCATCGAGGCACAATACTTGCCCTGCTTATTTGACTAGCACTTAAAGAGACTCTGAAGACCATTTGCTAGAACATATATTTCCATTTACTACCATGGACCTGAGAACAGGGACCTTTTATTCATTTACTTATTTTTTCAGACTAAAAAACAATTTTTTATTGAAGTATAGGTGGCATACAATAGTATATTAATTTCAGATGTACAAAATAGTGACTTGACACATACCTTACAATATGATCTCCACACTAAGTCTAGTAACCATCCGTCATGATGCAAAGTTATCACAGTATTACTGACTGTATTCCTGTGCTGTACATTACACTCCTGTGGTTTATCTATTTTATAACTGGAAGTTTGTACTACTTATTCCCCTTCACCTTTTCCACCCTCTCCCCTCCCCTCTGGCGACCACAAGTTGAGAACAGGAACCTTTCAGTTCTTGCTCATCCCCACACCACAGGTGGCTGGGGCAGCCTGGCTCACGGCAGATGATACATAATTCTGTCAGATCCCCCTTGAATGAGCAGGGAGTCGTCCTTGGTCACATGGGCTGTTTGGAGGCACGGACAACCTCCTGGGACCCCACCTGTCTCAATCCTGTCCTGTTAGGCCCCCAGCACTCCCTGCCCTTTACAGGTCAGGATGTACCATAACCACTGGCTCTCTGCCCTCCGTGGGTCTGACCTGAAGAATGGATTCACCTGCACAGGCTTGCTCACCCCACACCACTTATGACAGCACTTAGATAAGCACTTATGACATTGCTAATAATACTAACAGTAAGAGTAATGCTTTTTACCCTCACCTGAGGGTATGCTTATTGGATACTACTTTGCCTAACCCTGTCATTTACACATGGGGAGACTGGCTGGCGCTCAGGAAGCGGCAGTGATTCACCTAAGCTCATGCAGCACAAGGCAGAGTCAGGCCAGACCAAGCCTGAAACCCAGAGGATTTCTACCTGACCTTGCTCTGAAACCCCTTTGAGAGTATGATGAAATCCTCAGGCCACTCTCCACATAAGTGTGAAAATCTGCATATTATTTAAGGGGCTCGTGGCTCCCTGATGTCTGCCCAGTGGTTGCCCCTAGACCCCAAGTTAGAGTGTGTGGACAAGGAGAAGTGCAATTCCTCTAAGCAAATGTGAGCCGCACAGCCAGGCCCCAATGGAACTAAAAGTTCCCCTCAGTGACTCTAAACAGAACACTGGAAAGTCTGTTCCCAACTCTGGTCCCCGCCCAGGGTCCCAGTGAGTCAGAGGCAGACCAGAGGGGGAAACGAGGGGCAAGCTGGGCTCCAGGACCCTAAGGGTGGCCTGGAGGGGCATGTGCCAGCCTGAGAGGGAGGCATGAACAGCTGAGGCCCAGCCAGCTGTCCAGGGACAGAGGGGGTGGGGGACAGCTGGGCTGATGGCAGGAGGAAAAAGCTTAGAAGCGCGAGGGTGTGGCTTCCTAGGCGTCCCCACCCACTCATTCCGAACCTCCAGAGTCCGATCATGAACTACTGGGCCACACAGGACCTTCAAGGTCATCTAGTCCAGGGCTTTTAAACTGGGTTCTGAGGTACTTTGGGGTTCAAGCCATGGGCATGAAAGGTGAATAGAAGGAGGGTGTTTCTGGCCTCTGATCTGTTCCTCACCAACCTAGCATTGACCCGAGTAGTTAGTTCCTTTAATAACAAATTGGGGTGATATTTGTTTGGGGGAAACAAAACTAAAGGGACTTATACTGCTTTACAAAAATTGTTTGTTAACTGCTGGTCTTAGTCTAATGCCCCCAAATGTTATTAGCTCTTCTTACCAAGTGGCTGGAGAGACTTAACACCTCCATGCAATGCTTCCTCCCAAAGGGCCCCCTGGCCAGGGTCCGAGAGGCCGAGTCCTGTGGGGAGCAGAGCCGCCCCGAGGGGAATGCTGCCAGCAGCTGGCCCTCCACAGAACAGTCACCTGTCACTCAAGGAGGGGCTGATCCAGGGAGGGGAAGGAACTGCCAGTCCCCGAGAGCAGGGCGTGGGAAGGAATTCCACCTGCTCTCACAGCAGCATCCAAACCACCCACAGCAATGCCTCCCATGCCTGACCACCCTGGAGGCGCCAGCTGATGGCACTAGCCAGGGGGCTCTAGGAGGCTTCAAGGAGTAGGGTCTGGAGGGTGTTCTGCTGTGATCTGGTGAGGGCACTGCCCCTGGGGGGAGGGGAGCACAGCAGGAGACTGACCTGTGGCCCCAGGATGCTGTGGAGCCTGGTAGTCACACACATGGCTCTAAGGTCAAGTGTCCCTCCTTGTGTGGATAGGAGAGGTTATAGGCTGAATCCCACTCTCCCCAATACCAAGAAGCATGTTGGCTCTACACACAAGCAGCCAGCCCCTAAACACAAAGGGAAGCCTTTTCCTGCTGGAAAAAGAGCCCCAGCTTCCCAAAACGGCCCCATCTGTGCTCTAGGTTCTTCCTCCCACAACTGCCGGGGGCCTTACCTTTAGCTTGGCCTGGATCTCACGGGCTTTGCGACGAGCCAGCACCTGGATGTGGCTGGAGACCTATGGCGAGAAGAGAAGGCTCCTGACCCTACTTCCCAGACAGCCTAGCTCCCCATCCTGGGTCCCTGACCCTCAGCCCTCCATGGGCCTCAATCCACTTCTGTGGACTAAATGAGTAAATGGATGCACGCATGAATGAAAGAAAGGGTCAGTCAATGAGGGGCCCTCAGTCCTGTAATCCACAGCTGGGCAATAAATAAAAGTGCAGTTCCAAAGCTTTGCTTTCTATTCTCTGCTGTCTTGGAGAAGGATGGGGAGGGGGCTGCTGACTCCCCAGGAAAACGAGGGATAGCAGCAGGGACAGCAGGGAAAATGAACTGTCCGTGGCACACCAAAAAGAGACAGCCCATTCAAGCTGGTCCCACCGAGAGCCCACACTTAGTCCTGAGGAGGACCTGGCCCACCTTGGGAGCAGGCTGGTGCTGGGGTGCCTGCCCGGGGACCCATACCCGTCTCCCAGGGCCCACCTGCTTCCTGGTGCGGGTCTTCCCGGTCCGGAGCTTGATGTAACGAGCAATCAGCTCATTCCGACCTGTGGAGAATGAAAGAGCCATCAGTGGGAGGAGAAGGACAAAAGGCAGGCAAATGAGAGGATCTGAGAGGTCCCTTCCGGCACCCTCTGCCCACCTTGAGTGGGTACCTGGGGTGAGGACTATGCGAATTCCCTCTTGCCATCCTTGGATCCCAGGGATCTCCCAGCAGCAAGAGGAAGCTGAGGCCTTGCTGGTGGGCTGGTCACCTGAGAACAAGGAGGTGCCAGGGCCAGGGCCTCCTGCTGGATGCACAGCTTGCGGCGCCCTCTCCGAGCTTCCTCCTTATCATGTGGCCACCTCCTCCCCTCTGCCCATGACAGCCTGCCAGCTGCCTCTCTGCTCCCACTTCTCCCGGGCCTTCTGCACATTTGAGAGGCTGCAAGGAAGTGCCTGGGCCTTGGCCTTGCCCTGTGCAACTCCCACAGTTCCTACCACCTCCACAAACGCACAGGCCCTTACAAGACGTCCTGTCTGTGTGAAGCAGGGAGCATGGGAACATAAGTGCTGACACACTGCCTATCCCCAGAGGAGGTCTGAGGCCCTTAACCCAGATAAACAAACCCAGGCCAACCACACTTCCACCCCATGGCTCTGAGGAGACCAGTCAAAACAGGTCTACATCCTAGAGGCTGATGCTATACCAGAGACCCAGGAAAAGTGCCCTGTTATCATAAAGGAGGTTATGAAAAGGGGTCCCTGGGTCAAAGAGCTCACACCCAGCTGGGGAGAGACACGTGTCCACACAATAGCTCCAGCTCGTGCTACAGACAGGCACCAGGCAGGGTGCTCGGAGAACGAGTGGTCAGTTCAGGCTGGGTGGGCAGGGGAACGTTCAGCTGGACCTTGACCACTGGGAGGATTAGACCATAAAGAAGGGCATCAGGTTGGGGAGAGGGAGGGAGAAAGGGTTTGAGCGGCAGCTGTCGCTTCCTTGCTTCAACTCTGGGGCCAGAAGGCCCAGCCGCCAGCCTGCTCTGACCTGCTGGGCTCGCTGAGCCTGGAGGGCTGTGGCTATGAGTAAGGAAGCTGCTGGTGCAGGGGGAGGCAGAACGAGTGGGCTATCCGCCACCTGGGTTGTAAAAAGAGAGCACAGCCAAGGCCTCGCTGCCCCCCCCCCCCCCCCCCCCCCCGCTGACCTTTCCCCACTGCCAAGGCTGAATTAAGAGGCCACCCTCAGGAGGTCTCGTCTGCCAGAAGAACTTGCTGGCCTGGAAGCACTGGTCTGTCTGTGTCAGGGGAAGGGGGAAGGGAAGGGCCAGACCCTGGGGACACCACCCTGTGGGCTGGTCTGTGCCTAAAACCGAGATCCAGCAAGATGTCTCTTCTCAAAGCTTTCCAGGGCAAGGTATTCCACAGGCTCCTTGGGCGGTCCAGGGAGCGTCCCACCCCATGTCTCACTAGAGGCACTCCTGCTGCAGTTAGAAATGCTTTTTTTCTCACTGGCAAGAGAGCTAAGTCATCACACGAGGGACTGAAAACGGGTCACAGAATTGGAAGCTGGGAGCCAGGCTCTAGCCCAGCAGCTCCACACATGAGCTATGGGACCTCCACACGTCGGTTCCTCTATGAACCTTCAACTGCCTTCTCTTTAAATCCAGGCCCTTTAAAGGATTCCCCACCAGATTTTCCAACCAAATTTTTACAGACTTAATGGAGCTCTCTATAGCTCAGTTTCCTTTTCTGTAAAATGAATGTAAAATGCTCCAGGCCCCTGTAAGCAGTCTAGTTCAGAGACCAGTCCAGGGGTAAGGAAAAGAGTGAGGCAGAGAGAAGGTTCCTGAGAGTCGGGAGGTTAGTTGCAGTGCTGAAGGGTGTGGTGTTGAGAAGAACAAGCTGGAGTCTTGGGGTTGGTGGGAAGCTGGAGGGATGGGGAAGGCAGGGGATACTAGCTTGGAGGGGCTTGGAGACCATCTGGGGCAGGCGTCCTCGAACTACGGCCCGCGGGCCACATGCGCGTGTTTTTGCCGTTTTGTTTTTTTACTTCAAAATAAGATATGTGCAGTGTGCATAAGAATTTGTTCATAGTTTTTTTTAAAACTATAGTCCGGCCCTCCAACGGTCTGAGGGACAGTGAACTGGCCCCCTGTTTAAAAAGTTTGAGGACCCCTGATCTGGGGTATAGTTCTAGGGCTGCTTCTCTAGCCCACACCTTGTACACAGGGAGCAGCTTATCAATTCTCCGTCTACCTTTTCCTGTTAAATTCCCAACACCTCAAAGGAAGGAGCCACATCTCCATTCAGGTCGACATCTCCAATACCTGGCACGTATTTGTCAAATGAATGAATGAAGAGATGAGTCCACTAGTGAATCCGGAGGGCTCTATCTGAAGATAACTGTATCTAGAATCCAGCCACTTCTCATACCTCACCCTGCATGGTCCGGCGCCCCCGCCCCCCCCCCACCCCCACCTCCTGCCCACTTTCTGGCATGGACTGTGATGAAAGTCTTCTACCTGAATTCTCTGATCCCAGTCTATTCTCAACACAGTGGTCAGGGATCCTGAGGCGCAAACACCCTCCAGTGGCCTCCCATCTCCCTCAGATTAAAAGTGTCTAAGCCCCTACAATGTCCTGGAAGCCCCCACAGGATGTGTCCACCTGGTCCCCAGCTCAGCCCCTCTCTGATCTTATGCCACCCACCATCGGGTCTCCTCGCTGTTCCTGGAACATGCCAGGCCCACTCCCACCTCAGGGCCTTTGTGCATCCTGTGCTCTGTCCCAGAGACCCACATGTCCTTGATGGCTTCTTTGCTCAGATGCCACTGTCTTGGGGACATCTTCCCTGAACACCCCACTGAAAGCTGAGATCACCTCCTGCTCACCCTTTATGCTCCAGGTTTCACTAATCTCCATAGCACCTTCTAACATACCACGTGATCAATATACTCATGTAGAGCACTGTCCATCCCCACTCCCATGGGAGGAAAGCTTCTAGTGTGGAGAGGGGCCACAGTGTTTGGACAGGTTCAAGCCTGGGACTAATGAGAGGGCACGATCCTCTCAAGGCAAAGCCACGTGCAAGTCCCAGCACAATTATAGACAAAGGCTATAGTTGTAAGCTTGACCTCATGGCCTGTGGTCCCACATGGCTAAGTGATATAGGCTGCGGGAGGTGCAGCAAGCAAACAAAGCTTGATCAGGTGCATGCAATTGAGTAGATTGGAAACCCGAAACCCATGAGAACATTGTAAACATCTTGACCACGCCCGTACTTTGCCTCTTGGAATCTGGCTATAAAATAAAGACTCGACTTGCAGGCTGTGGCGCTGTCTCTCCATCAGAGATGGCAGCATCCCACCTAGTCCCAGCTTTCTTCTCTCGTCTGTCTTTTCTAATCCTTCACCGCCCCTGCCCTCAGGTTCACCCATGGCTGTGGTGAGCGCGGCACACTCCCAGAACAGGGATTTTTGTCTGTTTATTTACTTACTTATACTTTACACCAACCATGTCAAACTCGTGGCCCACAACGAATATTTTTGCGGCCCAGCCAATATAATGTAAGAAACATTTTAATAAAAATTTTGTAACTTAATTTTTACAATATCCTGTTATACATGATTATTAATAACGAACTACAATGTTTGCTCATGACTGATTACTATAATCGTGTTGCATTCATTTCCCTTACGCACAGGCGCACGATTTCTCTCCACTAATACTAGCAGTGAATATCTTAGCAGCCAATTGCCACGTCATTAGTCTTGTACTGACTTGTTTGGTGTGTGCAATAGGAAATATTTCGCTTTCGGAGAACAAGAAAAATAAGTTTATTTGTATTATGCTTATTAATTTGTGCAGTTATTCAGTGTCTAGTAAGTTAATGTTCATGAAAAAATATTAATTTTTATTAAAATGTTCTATTATTTTATGTTAACGATTACTCATGTATTTCAGCCCTTTGTATTCAGCATGTCTCTATTGAAATAAACCTACGTTTCTATGAAAATTGAAGCTTTTCTTTTTTTTTTTGTGGTCCACCTAAACTTAAACCTTGTTTATTTGGCCCGTGTTAGCCTTTGAGTTTGACATGCTTGCTCTACACCTAGAAACTGCCTGCAAATAGTAGGCTCCCAATAAATATTTGTTAAATGAATGACAAGAGAAGGATGATGGGATGTTGGTTAGATGTCCCATAAAGTGCTTTAGCTTCTAAGGGAAAGGTGCGAGTTAAATAAATGAAATAACTCTTTATAGTCAAACCTCATTTCTCTAATGTCTTATACGACAAAAAGCATCTCTCAGGCAACAAACAAAGCAGAGAATGCTTTAGTTGCTGGGGAAATCAACTACTAGCACAATTTTTAAACATAACGAGGCCATCAAGAGTGCTAATGTTGCTAAGTGTGTGAAAGAAACAATGATCACAGGCAATTGAAGAGGTAGAAAAACTGTTGTTGATTTGGATAAAGGGGAAGCAGTTAGCCAGTGACAGCATTTCAGAGACAGTGATATATGAGCAAGCAAAGATGCTGCATGCTGACACCCCTGGATCGAGTACTGAACGTGATTTCTTTAAGGCTAATAGGGCGTGATTCAATAAATTTAAGAAGTGTTTATTTACAGATTAAACAGTACATTACACATATATTGTATATAAGAAAGGTTAAAACAGGGAATCATTTGGGGGTCTGGAACAGAATAATTTACATTATTTCTAACTAGTAGCCCTGCGCACGAATCCGTGCGCCAGTAGCTCACCAGCAGCTCGCTGCCGCCCTCCAGTAGCTCTCCTCCCACTGCCCCGCCCTCCTGTAGCTCCCCCCATCTCCCTCATAGCTTGCTGCCCTGCCCCTCCTGTAGCACTCCACTGCCCGCTTGTAGCCAGTAACTTGCTGCTGCCCTCCTGTAGCTCTCTGCCCGTTGCCCCGCCCTCCTATAGCTCCCTCCACCCCTGGCACCCCCCTCATAGCTTGCTGCCCTGCCCCCTCCTGTAGCTCTCCACTGCCCGCTTGTAGCTCGCTGCCCCACCCTCCTGCTGATCCGTGATCCGGTCATTACGCAGTCGGTCGTTACATTTCACAGTGTAACGACCATTTGCATATTATATCTTTATTATATAGGATGGGGAAAAATGGTTTGGTTTTCAAACAAATCACTTCTTGAACAGCCTTCTGGAATGAATGAAGTTTGAGAGCTGAGGTTCCATTGTACTTCTGATTAGCCAGACAGAACTTTCAAAGTGCTTTCTTACCCTGGTCTCAGTTGAGTCTCCCTATACAGGAGCAAATCCAGATTTTGGTGGGGCCTAAAGCATCTAAAAATTGGAAGGCTCTCTTTGAGAAAAAGAACTTAAAATACAAATACAAAATTAAGTTAAGATCATTTTAGGTTAAGATGGAGATGTTCACTCTCTTGATGGTGCTGATGGCTTCACAGGTGTATTCATCCATCAATACGTATCAAACTGTCCACTTCAAATATGTATAGTTTAGTGTACAGCGACTATACGTCAATAAAACTACTTTACAAATTAAAAGTAGTTTAGGGATTTGGAAGGGGCCCATGCAAGCATGAGCCTCATTTAACTTCATAGAAAACCCACCTCCCTCCCTACAAAAAGGCAGGCAATTATATCTGTTTGCTAGAAGAGGAAACAGGTCAAAAAATCTCACCCAGACCATCCACCAGCAGGTCTAGGACTGCCTGCCTGGGTGTGAGTCCTGGCTCAGCCTCTGCAAGTGGCACAGAGAAGATGCTCAGTGAATGGGAACTCCTGGCCCCCGAGAGTGTCTCCTCTGCAGCAGCCCATGCGCATGCCCATGCCCTTCACAGGGGCCGAGACCCTTCCTCCAGACATCCCAGATGACCCGCCTCCTGTACAAGGAGCCCCAGAACATGAAGACCAAGTCCAACTCAACCCCACAACTACCTCTGACCTCTAAGCAGCATTCAGGAGCTCTACGACCAGACAGGCCACCTTGACCCTGGGCAAGAGGTCAGCAGTGGGGCCAAGGAGCCAAACCCAAGGGGTCTAAGTCTGGCTAAGCTGGCTGTAAATGTTTCAGATTGTGTTTCTTCCCTCCCCTTCTCTGGAGCTGCACTCTCCGCTCCCTTGCAGGCTCATCTCAGACCGCTTCCATCCAGTCTCATGCTGCTTGTTGGAAGTAATGCTAGCAGTTGAGAATTCCCTCTTGGGTGGGATTGCAGTGCTGGGTTTCTGTGGGCATACTGAGCCAAGAGGGACCGAACAGCTTCCTTCCTGCAATCAGAGTTCCTCCAGAGGTCAACCCAGCCATTCTACTGCCTCCAGGCCAGCTGACATCTAATCCAGGCTTAGTTGCTTTCACCCTTGTAATAATAGTAACAACGATGAACACGTATTGAGCACTTCCATGTGCCAGGTACGTGTGCAAACAAAGACTGCATACTCTAACAGCTTTATTTGCACTTGCCCTTTCAATCTTTACAATAGCTTTATGCAGCTGGGGCTGTCACCTTCCCTTTACAGACAGGGAAACTGAGGTTCAAGGTCACAGACCAGCATGTGTTTGAGATTCAAACCCATGCAGCCTGGTTCCAGAGTCTATCTCTTAACTATTGCTCAGCATTACTTCTATTTAACATGGGATCAAGGTCTATCTCTCACAGAAGCAGGGGCTGGACCTGGTGACCCCAGACAGTCTGTCTAGCCTAAGGAAGAAACTGAAGCCCATAGAGAGAATGTGATTTATTCAATGTCACAGTTTCTTAGGGTCTCAGGGGCCACAAAATATCCATGTCTAAGACTTCACAATTATTCCATTATGACTGCTCTTTCCTATGGATGCCCAGCTTTCTCTGCAAGACACCGTTCTGTTCCTCCTCTCTGTACTGAGCCCCAGTTCCCTGGGTCTCTGCATGAAGTCAATCCTTGGTGATGTCTGACTGCCCCTCGCCCTGACCCAGGCCCAAGAGCCTGCCCACCTATGGTCACTCTCTCACGGAGTGTGGTACCCAGAGCTGATGGAAGCCAATGGGCTCTAAATAATGTAGACATCAAGAAGCCCACAGAGTCAGGGGTAGAGGCAGAGAGAAGTAGGGAGCACGTACCCTGAGGTAGAGCCCTGAAACCACAGTGAGGACAGCCAAGGAAGAGCAAGGACAGTCAGAAACTAGTAGAAAATCCAAGAGTCAGTGGGAGGGAAAGACACCTGTCTCCTGACCCAGCTCTGCCACTAGGTGTAAGACCCCAGGCCTTCTCCCCCTGGTGGGTGAGAGCACATGCTGGGGCAGCAGGAAGCCAGCCTGGACCTTGGTGGAGGCCAGTTGGGCAGCTGGGCATTGCAATGTGGCAGGTGGCTTTGGCCAACCCCAGAGAAGACCTGGGTGGGGCTAGGAAGGACACCCACCAGACTCTGGCCCATCTGTCAGAGGACATGTGTCCAACAATCCCCAGCTCACATCCACGGCCCCACCCTACCAGGGTGAGGACTGCCGATGCAGAAGGGAGCGTTGGCCTCCTCACAGGCTGACGGTAGGGCATTCCCAATGTAGGATCCACAGGTCACCACCACCTTTTCCTAACTTCCCCACACACCCTGTCAACCACCCCAGGCTTTTCCTCAGCCATATATTACCACTAAAATTGCTATCCCACCTGCAAGATCCTGTCTCAGTCATTTCTGTATCTCATTTCCTCTGTACTGACTCCCTTTCTACATCAGCCCTCCCTGGCCACATATTAAATGGCATAAAGTAAGTAAAGCGCCTGCCACTTGGCAGAAGGTCAGTAAAGAAAGCTATTGTTATTCATATAGTGAATAAGGTCCTGTTATAACTGATGTTATTAGTCTTCAAAATTGGAACAGGCTGAGAACTTGAGGGCAGGAGCCTCACCACCAAAGACTGCAGACTAGGACGGGAGGAGGCTGGCCCTTCCTCCACAACCAGCCCATCCCTATGTGCAGGGATCAGCTGAAGCCATAAACACCTGCAGGAGGAGGAGGCTATTTGTGGAGAAACTTGTGCCTGAAGCCTGAGAAGGCAGTGATTAGGCCTGACATCTGAGCTAGTACCACCATTGTCCCTGGAGGGCTCTGAGGTTTCTGGTGAAATCTTATCCAGCCTTCAAGGCCACCGGTCCAAGAAACTTCCTTGATTCCCACCCAAGTGGGTGTGCCCACTCCGGCCTCCAAGCCCTAGTGCATGAGGTCTGCACCGTTCTCACAGTACTTGTCCAAAGTCACTGAGCTCCTGTCTGACTCCCTCAATCAAATGTGAGCTCCTGAGGGCAGACATGTACCAGTCAGCTCTATACCCAAGTACCGTTCACTGGGCACGTCTTATGTGCTCTCATCCCAGGAACAACACTAAAAGGTAGTGTCTTCTTCCAATAAACATGTGAGAAGAACCTCAACATCACTAATCATTAGGGAAGTGCAAATCAAAACCATGAGGCACCACTTCACGCCCAAAGGATGACTATTTAAAAAAATGGAAAATAGTAAGTGTTGACAAGGATGTGAAGAAATTAGAACCCTTGTGCATTGTTGGTAGAATGTAAAACGGTGCAGCCACCGTGGAAGATAGTGTGGCAGTTCCTCAAAAAATTAAAGAATTAGCACATGATCCAGCAATTCCACCTCTAGGTATATACCCAAAGAACTGAATGCAGAAACTCAGTACCTGTATACCTATGTTCATTGCAATGGTATTTACAACAGCCAAAAGGCAGAAACACCCAAGTGTCCATCAACAGATAAATGGATGAGCAAAATGTGGTATATCCTTACAACAGAGGATATAATAAAGAACAGACACATGCTACAACACAGATGAACCTTGAAGATACTGTGCTAAGTGAAATAAGCCCAACACAAAAGGACAAATACTGCACAATTCTACGTCTATAAAGTACCTAGAAGAGTCAAATTCATAAACAGAAAACCGAATAGAAGTTACCAGGATGCCCTAGCCGGTTTGGCTCAGTGGATTGAGCATCAGCCTGTGGACTGAACGGTCCTGGGTTTGATCCCCAGTAGGGGGCGTGCAGGAGGCAGCTGATCAAGCATGTCTCTTCACTGATGTTTCTATCTCTCTCTCCCTCTCCCTTCCTCTCTGAAATCAATAAAAATATACTTTAAAAAGAGAGAAGAAGTTACCAGGCTGGAGGAGAAGGGAATAGGGATTTAGTGTTTAATTAGGTGTGGAGTTTCTGTTGGGGAGCATGAAAAAGTTCTGGAGACAGATGGTGCTGATGGCAGCTCAACAATGTAAATGTATTTAATGTCACTGAACTTAAAAAATGATTAAAATGGTGACATTTATGTAACGTATATTTTCCCCACAATAAAATAAATAAGCATACCCCCCAAAAGGTAGTATCATTATCATCCCCATTTTACAAATGAGGAAACGATGCTGAGAACACCCTGCCCACGGTCACACTGGCTACTGGAACAGAGAGCGAATTGAAAGCTCGGCTCACATCATCAGGCCTCCAGAAGCACAGATCCGGGTTCTAAGCCAGAAAGGAGAGCATGGAAGGAGTTGGAAACCGAGGGTGACCAAGCAAAGGGCATGGAAGGATTCAAGCAACGTGGCCAGGAGGTGGGTAGGGGAGAAGTTCGTCTGCGGTTCCCTGGACCCGTGTCTTATCATCTCAATGACAAGAGCCCCAATTGGGTCCAGTCCCTACTCCATCTCTCATTAGCTGTGTAACAATCCAAAATGAGGATTCCCTTCACCTCTGGTAGTCCGTTATCACAGTGCTTTGTCCAGCTCTCCCAAAATCACCATGCAAAGTCCCGCCTCTGGGCCAATGCTCATTCCCTTCTGTCTGAGCACACACCTCCCTCCTCTACCAGCTCAAGTGCCACTTCCTTCCATTAAAATTCCCTTTGGTTTAATGGCTGTGTGCAATGTAAGTGTCATTAATTTACTTTCCAAAGATGGTTCTCCTGCCTCTCCCCTTAAACTATGAAACTGTTTAGACCACAGACCTCAGCCCCAGCCTGGTTCAGAGTGGTGGGCACGTGTTAAGAACTGACCGACTGCTAACAGGAATGGGCAGTCTAGGCCACAGGCACCTGGTCAGACAGAGGAGAAAGCAAGAAGAGAAGCAGAGAGACATAGAGAGAGAGAAGAGAGGCAGAAAGATTTAAGAGCAACTGCCAGGAGGGCGAGATGCATGGGGGTGCAAAAAGGAATGCACAGAACAAGACAGAGCCAGCCACAGGCTCTGGCAAGCAGGAGGGAGAAAGCAAGACAGCAGGGCCAGGGCAGAGCTGTTGGAGAGGGAAAGGCAGGGTGCGAGGGCAGATGGAGGAGAGAAGTTGCCCCGTGCTCACCTTCCCACACCTGCCCATGGGGCCAGAGGCCAAGGCCTGGCTGAAGGCGGTCAGAATGATCAGCGTGTGTCAGTGCCAGGGCAAAGGTTACACAGTGACAGGGCAAAAATGAAAGCAGCCGTGAACAGGAGAGGGCTAGCAGCCCTGGCCTGGAAGCCGGTCCACAAGTGTGGGAGGCTGGGCTCAGAAATAACAGGCGTTAATCTGTCCTGCTGCTGTGCATGGCATCTGCATGTCTGCCTGGCCGTCGACAGCGTGCTTCCCTGGGCGTGCAGGACCAGGGCTGAGAGCAGGCCTACGCCTGTCCTCGGAGTCGGCAGGTCTAGAACCTTCCTCTGAGCACTCGAGAGGCGGTTTGTCCTTCAGCCAAGCCTTCTTCCTACTGCTTATTCTCAGCTCCCATCCTGTGCCCCACTGGGTCGCCACCTGGAAAACAGCAGGTGGCCTCTAGATGTGGGGGAGTGTAAAGACCAGGGCTCTCAGGGGCTTGGGCACAGGAGGATGGCAAGAGTGGGTCTCCGAAGGGAGAGGAGAAGACAGAGGAGAGCAGCCTCAGTGAGATGTGTCTGAGTCAGCTTGGCCCTCTTCCTCTGCCTCCCTGGGGTCCATCCCACACACCGGGCCTGAGCTCAGAGCTATATATACCTCCCAGATGGACGGGAGCCCCTGCCGAGAGCCCCTCCACCAACTCCCTACGCAGTCCTTCCTTGGCCCAGACCTCATGCCAGGTAAGAAGAGATGAGGATAAGCCCGCGTCTGGACTCCAGCAGGATCTGTACTCACGTAGGACAGGTGCTGTGCGTGCTGGGCGAGTCAGCAACACTGCCGAGCAGCCTCCAGCCCATGCCCAGAGCCTGACCCACCTGGGGCTGGGCTAAGCAGAAAGCTAGGCAGGGGAGAAGACAGGAGCAGGTGGGAGGCTCTGTACAGCTCACAAAGGCCATTCAGGGCAATAGGGGAGCACTATCTGAGGAGGCAGGAGAACTGAGTTCTAGCCCCGGCTCTCTCGCTTACTACCCGAGAGACTCTGGGATAAACTCTGGCCTCTCTGACCTTCTCTCGGTTATCATTCCTCCTTCCCTTGAAAACGTTAAAGGGATAACTGATATTAGAGGCCACTGAGTGCTCCTGTCAGCGTAACCACGAGGCTCCTGGGCTCTCTCCTCCTCTCAGGTTAATCTCTGTGCCATCCCCCCACCCTGTGGCCTCCTGGTCTTTCTGCATAGGGGACATCAACATGGCCAGGACAGTTTGCCAAACACCCTTTTCATCCTGCTCCACCGCCTTCTCAACAGCTCTCCTCCTGCCAAACAATTCCAACCCAAGGCCTGTCTGAAGTCCACAGACTTGGACTTGACTTGACTAAACCCTGGCCCAGTCACCATCATCTGGCGACTGAATGTAAAGTCTCTTAACCCAATTCTTTTATAGGTAAAGTGAGAATAGAAATATCTACCCATAACAACTAAATAAAACTAAGATCCACCCAAATATCCATCAACAGATGAACGGATAAACAAAACATGGTCTATCCATACAATGGAATGTTAGTAAGTAAAACAAGCCAGACACAAAAAGACAAATACTATATGATTCCTCCTATATGAGGTACCTAAAGCAGTCATATCCACAGAGGAAGAAAATAGAGTGGTGGGGCTGCCAGGGCTGGGGGAAGGGGTGAGTGAGGAGTTAATATTTAATGGGTACAGAGGTTCAGGGGGGATGATAATAAAGTTCTGGAGGTAGGTGGTGGTGATGGTTGCACAACAATGGGAATGTACTTCATGCCACTGAACTGCACACTAATGGTTTAAAAGGCAAATATTATATACTTTTTGCTACACATACAAACAGCTCAGCACCCAGAGTCTGGTGCACCATAGCACTCAAATAAATAAGCGTCTGCTGATTCTGCCACATTCCACTATCTCCATGGGCCTTCCCAGAGAGCTGCAAGCAACCGCAGCTTGCTCCCTCTGCTAAATGCTTCTTGCGCACTTGTTTGCCAAACAATGTGTCCCTTTAAAGCACAAAGACGTATCCTGCGAAGAGTCCTGTGCACAAGTCATGGCTTTCCAACCAGGGATCCTGACAGCTCTCCAGCTAAACTACACGCCCCCCCCACCCCGCCCACCCCTTACCCCTTCTCACCTCAACTCATGATCAATACCATCCCACTCTCCGCCAAAGGAGTGGAAAGAGCCTAGGGTCCCAGAGCCTCCATTTCTCACCAGCTCCATGGGATGACCTATGGAAAGCACCCAATCCTACAACTGGCACCCAACAGGTGCTCCATACATATCAGCCCTCAGCTCCATGAAGCTCCCGCAGGGGCCAAAAGTCAGAAGCAACAATCAGAAAAGGAAATGGTTAGAGTAGGAGTGGTACAGGGGGCTGACCCAGGGCATGGGTGCCCACAAAAGTAAGAGAGACTAGGAACCAAGCATAGCCATGATGATGGGCTGGTAAGAAGAGATGAGCATTTACTGGTGACTGAGGAGAAGACCTAGAGTCTAGCTCAAAAGGAGCTTGCTTCCCAACAAACAAAAGAAAGAGAAGGCCTCAATTTGGCCTCCTAGGGAAGGTTAAAGCATAGAGTAGAAGGGGCTGTGAGAGCTCCATGACTCCCTGGGCCAGTAAACAACCAGATTTGAGTTTAGTCAGTTGAATTAAGTTGAATAGTGTCCCCACAAAATTCTTGTCCACCGAGAACCTCAGAATGTGACCTTATTAGGAAATAGGGTCTTCACAGATGTAATTAGTGAAGATGAGGTCATACTGGATTAGGGTGGCCCCGGTCCAAGGACTGGCACCCTTATAAGAATATGAGAAGACACAGAGACATACACAGAAGGAGCACGGCCATGTGACAACCGAGTCAGAGGCAGGAGCGATGCAGCTAACAGCCAAGGAGCAGCAAGGTTGCCAGCAAGCACCAGAAGCCAGGATAGAGGCCTGGAGCACATTCTCCCTCAGACCCTCAAAAGGAACCCGCCCAAGGACACCTGGATTTCACACGTCTGGCCTCCTGAACGTTGTTTTAAGCCACCTCATTTGTGGTCATTTCTTATAGCACCCCTAGGAGACAAACACAGCCCCACGAGCTGACAAAGGATCTGTGCGGAGGAGGGAGAACTTGAGTGGAAACCCCAGGGTGGGCTCCTGGACTAGAGCCAGCTTGTTGGAGGCCAGGGTGGAGCCCTCCGCTCTCAGGGGCTTTGGCCAGTTCCAGAGACCCTCTCAGCTGCAGTGCTTCAAGCTGAGAGTCCGGGGGCTTTCAATGGGAATGAAAGCCTCACTTGGGCCTTCCAACAGCTGCTCAGTTGTTGTTTTACTTTCCCAAACACCCGTTCTCCCATCCAAAATCAATCCCACGTGGCTGCTGGACAGAGTTTCTATATCTGCGTTCCGCATCCTCAGGCGCTCAGGAAGACCGAGCCTTCCCAGATGCCTCCCAGCTGGAGGGCCTTTCCTGAGGAAGGTCTGCAGCACTCTGCTGGACTCCCGCCTGAACCACTCCGCCTGCCTGGTCGTCAGCTACATGTGTGGCCACGCCGCACCCACCAGACTGTGAGCAGGGACTAGATCTGCCCACCACACCTGGAACACAGACGGCTCATAAAGGAGGGAATGAGTCCAGGAACCACCTCCATGACCACCCTTCACAGCCAAGGTGGGGAGCTGGGAGATCAGGCATACGCCTGAGGGATGGCTTGTGGGATGTTTCCAGTATTTAACTCCTTTCCCAAGTCTCCCATTACCCCAGCTCCCCACACACTCAAAGGCTTCTTCTCAGATGCCCTCCCATCCCTTGAGAACCCAGCTCAGAAGAAAGCAGTGTCACCGAAACCGGTTTGGCTCAGTGGATAGAGCGTCGGCCTGCGGACTCAAGGGTCCCAGGTTCGATTCTGATCAAGGGCATGTACATTGGTTGCGGGCACATACCCAGTGGGGGGTGTGCAGGAGGCAGCTGATCGATGTTTCTCTCTCATCGATGTTTCTAACTCTCTATCCCTCTCTCTTCCTCTCTGTAAAAAATCAATAAAATATATTTAAAAAAAAAAAAGAAAGCAGTGTCCACCTGTTAGAAGCCCCAAGAGATCATCCCCCTCCCTCACTTGGAGGGAACCCCAAGGTTGCTGCGCCTCACCCCTTGCCTAGATTCTATTTCCAGAGCTGGACCATGAGGTAAGGGGCCTGCTGCCCCACCCAACAGGGGTCCTTACCGTACATCTTGCCCTCATCCGACAGGATGATCTTGCGCCGGCCACAGGGGGGGTAGATGGCCAGGGCCTCCTGGAAGCTCTGCTCAATGTCCGGGCTCCAAACACCCTCCGCATCATTGTCGATGGGCTTGTCCAATGCCTGACTGCCCCCAGAGACGTTGCTCCCCTCAGGGGAGTTGGGAGAGCTCCACTCGTTGGAGGTAATGGTGCCGGCCTTGCCCTCCAAGGCTCCGCTTGGAGGAGCGCCTGTTGGACCTGTTTGGGCAGAAACCACAGCATTGGTGGAAGAACCAGGTGGACCACGGGACGGGGGTACCCAGGGAGTGCCAAGCCCACGACCAGTTGCTCTTCCTTGCCAGGCCACTCACTGCACAGGAGCTTGGAGGGAAAAGGCCAGAGATTCTAGGAGACAGAGTAAAATGAAAGGCCTGGGAGGATCAGAGGCCTAGGATCAGGGCAGGTCATCTGCCCTCTGTAGACCTCAGCTTCCTACCTGTCAAAGGAGCACAATGACCTGGGCACTCTCTAATCGCAGCTCCAAGAACCCAGACAGGGCTGGGAAGTAGGAGACAAGGATGGTCTGGCATTAAATCAATAATGGACAAAAAGGATGAAAAGCACTGTGTGCTGCCCAGCCGGTGTGGCTCAGTGGTTGAATGTCGACCTATGAACCAGGAGGTTACAGTTCGATTCCCGGTGAGGGTACATGCCTGTGTTGCGGGCTCAATCCTCGGTGGGGAGAATGGAGGTGGGTGCAGGGGCAACCAATCAATAATTCTCTCGCATCATTGATGTTTCTCTCTCTCTCTCTCTCTCTCTCTCTCTCTCTCTCTCTCTCTCTCTCTCCCTCTTCCTTTCTCTCTGAAATCAATAAAAATATATTTAAAAACAAAACAAACACTGTGTGCTGCTGACAGGAATATAAAATGGTACAGCCTGTGGGAGGCAATATGGAGAGTCCTCAAAAAATTAAAAACAGAGCTATCATGAGATCCAGCAATCCCTCTTCTAGGTATATATATCCAAAAGAATTGAAAGCAGGGTCCTGAAGAGATATTTGTACACTCATGTTTATAGCAGCATTATTCACAATACCCAAGAGGTGGAAGCAACCCAAGTATCCACAGATGGATAATGGATGAACAAAATATGACATATACATACAATGGGATATTATTCAGCCTTGAAAATTCTGTCACATGCCACAACATGGATGAACCTTGAGGACATCATGCTAAGTGAAATAAGTCAGCCACAAAAAGACAAATACAAGTCCACTTATATGGAGTATCTAGAGTAGTCAAATCCATAGAGACGGAAAGTAGCACGGTGGTTGCCAGGGGCTGGGGAGAGGAGGAGAGTTAGTGTTAATGAGTATAGAGTTTCAGTTTTACAAGATGAAAACATTCTGGAGATCTACTGCACAACAATGTGAATATACATTTAACACTACTGAGCTATACACTTAAAAATGGTTAATATGATAAACTTTGTGTTTTACCACAATTAAAACTTTTAAAAGTATGTAAAATAAAATGCAGCTCACCATTCTCTATGACATCCCAGCTTTGTCTGTTTTTATTTTTTATTTTCGGTTAATCCCCACCCCGAGGATATTTTTTTCCATTGATTTTTAGAGAAAATGGAAGAGAGGGAGGGAGAGAGGAGGATAGAGAGAGAAACATTGATATGAGAAAGACACATCAACTGGTTGCCTCCTGCATGTGCCCTGACATGGCCAGAGGACTGAACCTGCAACCCAGGTACTTGCCTTTGCCTGGGAATCAAACCCTCGACCCTTCAGTGCATGAGTTAACACTCTAACCACTTAGCTATACCAGCCAAGCCTGGCTGTTTTTAAAGAAAGCTTTGGGCCCTGGTGGATTCTCACATGTTGGGGTTCTGTCAAGTTGACTTGCTGGTGCCACCAGAAGCTGACAACACAACCCTGCCCCTGCCATCAGCATAAGACAAATTCAGTGACCTCAGCACCAACTGTCCAAGCTATAAATTTGTGGACACAGTTCTCAGGGATTTGGGAAGGAGCAGGACATACTAGTAATCTTAAGGCAGTTTTTAGATTATGAGTGCCAGGTGGGTACCATTTACCTCCCATGGCCCTCCCTGCGCCCCCAGCCACTGAGCACAGCTGCAAAGGAGGGTCTCTCCCCATCACACAGATCACCCTTTTCTTCCTCCCCTATTAGCCATGAGGACCAGTGTAGCCCAGCAGCCCAAACCCAGGGGAAGGAGTCTAAAGACCTGAGTTCCAACCCACTTCCACCCAGGATCCTTACAAATAAGACCTTCCCACCATTCCTCATGCTTGAAGTCTCTCACCCCCAACCCAGACAGTTAGACGAACATTCCTTCACAGAGAGGTGGGTATGAGGGTCAGTGTGGCCACCAGCCAGTGAAGGAAAGGGAGGAGCACAATGTGTATGAGGGGGGAGGAGACAATGTGTATGAGGAGCACAATGTGTATGAGGAGCACAATGTGTATGAGGGGGGGCATACCCTGGGAGAGGGTGGAGGTTCCAAGGAACTTAGACTGCTGGCCCAGGCCTGAAGTTAGAAAGAGGTTAAACCATTGAAATTTAAAGCAGGAACCCTAACCCAATCCCCTCAACTTGCAGATGAGGACACTAAGGCCCAGAAATGCCTGAAGACTTGCCCAAGGTCACATAACAAGTCAACAGATCAGCTGGGTCTTGATCTCTGCCCTCACATGCCAGGCCTTTTAGCATAATTAAAGTTGGCTTTCTCTCTGTGGCTGTTAAAATCATTTTCCTCAAAGTGTGTCCAAGGGGGTCACCTGGTCTGAAAAAAAACACTAGCCTATTCTCCACCTGAAATTCTTCTCTTGATGCTATCATGAACGCTGAACTCTTTTTCTATACCTTCCAAAACAAAGTTCTTAAAAGAGATAGAACTTAGAAATGACAAATATAACAAATACTTTTTTATTTATATTTTAACAATAGCCGTTTTATTTATTTATTTACTTACTTTTAAAAATATATTTTTATTATTGATTTCAGAGAGGAAGGGAGAGGGAGAGAGAGAAATAGAAACATCAATGATTGTAGAGAATCAGTGGTCAGCTGCTTCCTCCTGCACGTCCCCTACCAGGGACCAAACCCAAAACCTGGGCATATGCCCCAACCGGGAATTGAACTGTGACCTCCTGGTCCATAGGTCAATGGTTCAACCACTGAACCACACAAGCTGGGAAACAAGTACACTTTCAAATACATGGCTAACTTCAGAAGAAAGTAAACCCCTACAAGCCCAAAATGAAAAACTCTAAGCTACAGTAATAAGCAGATGAGCTATTACTATAGTAGCTCTAGGAGGCAGGCATGAAGCTAACCCTATCTATTAAAAGAGTAATATGCAAATTGACTGTCACTCCAACACAAGATGGCTGCCCCCATGTGGTCAAAGATGGCTGCCGCCATGTGGACACAAGATGGCCACCACAAGATGGCCGGCAGGGGAGGGCAGTTGTGGGCAATTGGGGAGGACCAGGCCTGCAGGGGAGGGCAGTTGGGGGCAACCAGGGCTACGAGGGGGGCCAGTTGGGGGCAACCAGGCCTGTCGGAGAGGGCAGTTGGGGGGACCAGGCCTGCAGGGGAGGACAGTTAGGGGTGACCGGGCCAGCAGGGGAGGGCAGTTGGGGGTGACCAGGGCTGCAGGGGAGGGCAGTTGAGGGGGATCGGGCCAGCAAGGGAGGGCAGTTAGGGGTGACCAGGCCTGCAGGGGAGGGCAGTTGGGGAGGACCAGGCCTGCAGGGGAGGGCAGTTGGGGGCGACCAGGCTGGCAAGGGAGGGCAGTTAGGGTTGATCGGGTTAGTAGGGAGGGCAGTTGGGGGCAACCAGACCTGCAGGGGAGGACAGTTAGGGGCGACCAGGCCAGCAGGGGAGGGCAGTGGGGGCGATCGGGCCAGCAGGGGAGGGCAGTTGGGGGCAACCAGGCTGGCAAGGGAGGGCAGTTAGGGGTAATCAGGCCAGCAGGAGAGCAGTTAGGCGTCGATCAGGCTGGCAGGGGATTGGTTAGGGAGTGATCAGGCTGGCAGGCAGAAGCGGTTAGGGACAATCAGGCAGGCAGACACGCAAGCGGTTGGGAACCAGCAATCCTGGATTGTGAGAGGGATGTCCCAGATTGGAGAGGGTGCAGGCTGGGCTGAGGGACAAACACCCCCACACATGAATTTCATGCACTGTGCCTCTAGTCTATAATAATAAAAGCATAATATGGTAATTAGACTGGACGTCCTTCCAGACGAAGCTGGGGCTGTGAGGGAAGCCAGTGCCAGCAGCTGGGGGAAGAAAGGCCTACTCTTGCACAAATTTCATACATTGGGCCTCTAGTTTACAATAAAATCTCTTAGCAAACTATTAGAAACAAAAGGAACTTCTTTAACTCACCAAAACATTATCTTCACAAAACCTACTGTGATATTATGATTTATAATAAGAACTATATATTTGGTCTTTGTCCAGCTTTCTGGCAAAGAGCTCCCACAACACTTGGAATTTCCTAAGTGATGAAAGTGATGGAGGCGTCTTGCTATGTGAATGAGGTGACTTTTGGAAAGCACCTCTGGATGGGGGCTGGTGGTCAGGAGAACCAACCATGTGACTAGAGGGTTAGAACTTTCAGTGTCCCCTCACCCTCACCTCTGGGGAGGAGAGAGAAGCTGAAGGTTGATCAATTGCCTATGGCCAATGTATGGTCAAAGATTTAACCAGTCATGCCTAGGTAATGAAGCCTCCATAAACCCCAAAAGGGCAACCAATGGGAGGGCTCGGGCAGCAAGTGAGATGAAGCACTGAGGCTTCCTCCCCTTTGCCCTCCTCAGCCTGCTGGTGCTCACCTATGCGGTGGTCAAAAAAGAAAGAAAATCAAATTATTAAAACTTCTAAGAGGAAAAAACAACAGCTTCTAAGAGAATTCAAGCAAACTCAATTACATTCTTTTATTTTTAATCCTCACCTGAGGATATGTTTATTGATTTTAGAGAGAGGAAGGGGAGTAGAGAGAAAAACATTTATGTAAGCAACATCAGTTGGTTGCTTCCAGTTTGCAGGGATTGAACCCACAACCTAGGTATGTGCCCTGATTGGGAATTGAACCTGCAACCTTTTGATGTACAGGACGATGCTCCAACCCACTGAGCCACCCAGACAGGGCCCAATTACATACTTTTATACCAGAAATAAGGTATTGGACAATATAATATTTAAAAATACTCCATTTAGAAAGCAAAACCATACTTATCTAGTGATAAATCTAAGAATAGATGAAACCTTCATAAAGAAAATCATAACTACTTGAAAGACAAAACACCTAAGTAAATGAAGAGGAAATGGTATGTTCATAATTGGGGAAATGTAAAGATATGTTCAGCCCTAACTGGTTTGGCTCAGTGGATAGAGCGTTGGCCTGTGGACTGAAGGGTCCCAGGTTCGATTCCGGTCAAGGGCATGTATCTTGGTTGCGGGCACATCCCCAGTAGGGGGTGTGCAAGAGTCAGCTGATCGATGTTTCTCTCCCATCGATGTTTCTAACTCTCTATCCCTCTCCCTTCCTCTCTATAAGAAATCAATAAAATATATTTTTAAAAAAAGATATGTTCAATGTCTACAAATAAATCGTAAATTCAATTCAAAGTTTTTATTAAAATCCCACACGATTTCACAAAACTTAAGCTGATTCTCAAAATATGTGGAAAACCCAAGACCATTCTCCAGTTGTCTAACTCGTTGTCTTCACGCTTCCTTTCCTCTCCTTGGCTTCACATTTTGCCAGACCCATTCTACAAATGTTTTCATCAGACCCTACACATACTCCATGGGGGATCACAAGGCTTTACAACCCCACCACATGTTTTTGATTCCCAAATCTGTATGTCCTTCCTGAGTTTAGGCCTTATTAGCAAATGCCTCCAAGGCAGCTCAAATCAGACGTCCCCAAAGTTCCTCAAACTCAACATGTCCAAAATCAAATCTGTAGCTTGCCACTGAGTCCTGTACCTCCTCCTCTCCCAGGAAATGATACCACCATCCATCCAGAGACCAAAAACCTAGGAATGTATTTTGACTTTTTCCTCTTATCTCCCATAAGCAATGACCACAACCTGTCTTTTTTTCTCCTAAATGTCTTATTGAACCCACTTTTCCTTCTATCTCAGAGTCGTAATCCAAAGCTTCCACCAATGCTTACCTGGATAACTATGCCCACTCCACCCAGTCTCTAAGATCTATTCATTGCAGCTGGAATGGTTTTTTTTCTCTTTTTTTAAAAAAGAAATGTTTTTGCTGATGTTAGAGAGACAGGAAGGGAGAGGAAGAGAAACAAACATTGATGTGAGAGAGTAACATCCATTGGCTGCCTCCTGCACCGCCCCCCACACACACACACACCCCCCACCGCCGCAACTTGGGATGGAGCCCAAAACCTAGGCATGTGCCCTGACTGGGAATTGAACTGGCAACCCTTTGGTACATGGGACAACGCCCAACCAACTCAGCCACATTGGCCAGAGCTGGAATGATTTTTCTACAATACAAATCTGATCATGTAATTTCCTCTACTGTTTAAAATCTTTCAATAGCTTCTCCATGATGTCAGATAAAATTATATACTCTGTAATGGGACTTTAGAAGGCCCTTCATCAACAGATTCCTGCTCTTCTGCCATACCTTCCATCCATCTGCAATATCCTCTTGACTTCCTTCTTTGCACCCTCCATCCCCAAACCTCCACACTCAATTTCCTAAATGATACCCTCAACATACTAAGCTCTTTCTCCACACCTGGAAGTGCTACCTGTAATTTTTCTCCCCACCCCCTTATTTCACCCCTAAGTCCTGGCCAAAATGTCACTTCCTCTGGGGGGATGCGCCCAGATTAGGCACCCTCTTATGTGCTCCGACAGAGCCCTGTGCTTCTGGCATCCTAGCCATCATCCCGAGAAAGGGTGGCCTCCTTCACCACACTTCAGACCCCACAGGGACAGGGATGGTTATCTTTCTCCTAGTAAGTCCAAGCACATCACACAATGCTAGAGAACAAAAGGATAAACAAATGAATGGATATCTCGTAAGTGTTCTTTGTGAAATAATGATTTCTCTGTAGGGAGGAAGAACTGTTTGTTCTGCGTTTAGTGTCAGAAAATAAAAGAAAATCTCCATAAACGTCTGGACATTGGCATACCAGTGGGAGAGCTTGAGTTGCTGTAAATCCCTGGGGGATTTACTTTGGAGGCTTGTAAAATGGAAGTGTGATGTCTGGGAATCAAGAGACTGGTTCTGGTTGCAGTTCTACAAGCGCTGTGTGACCATGATCAATCCCTCCATTTCTCTGGGCCTCAGTTTGCTCATTTACAAAACTAAGATGAGGGTTTGCTCCCACTGTGATCAAAGGTTCCTTCTGTCCTAGCAGTATCTGTGGCTCACACTCTTGCCCACACCCTCCATGTCCTCAGGGAGCTTGCCTGTCCGCTGCCCGACATATCCTGCAGACTTTCACCGGTGGCTTTGCTCAGAGAAGGCTGGGGAACTGACCTGCCATGGAAAGATGTGCCATCTGATGGTCAATAAGATGACATGTTAAGCTGTTTGGAGCCTGACAGTCAGTACTCAATTAGAGCTATACTGTCACCATCACCACCCTCACAATCACTACTAAGCTATAAGTAAATGCCTCAACTAGAAGATCTAAAGCCCTAAATGGATCTGATAGGTACATATATCTTAAGCCCTAATACCCAATATTAATTGATGTTAATTAATTACTATTAACATCTAAAGCTTCACATGATCTGGCTTTAGCCTAGAGTTTCTGCTAGGACCTGACACTAAACACAGGTGGAGAGTCCAGACCAGGTGGAGCATGCTGTGGAGACCAGAAAGTTAGGAGAGATTCTGCGTGAGGCCCGCTAAGAGCCAGAGGCTATGGTCTCCAGGCCTGTCCTTCACTCAAGCTGTGCTAGACCAGCAGATGAAATGAACATCCTGGGTTCCTGCAGAAGTTGAGCACAGGGCAGCCCAGCAGAACACCAGACCTGGGGAGAACCAGACTTGAGCCAGACGCTTGCCCCATGAGGGAGGTTTTCTGAGGACCTGAACTCCGTGTCCCCAAGATTGGGTCTGTCCCAGCAAAAGCAGGGCAGCGGGTCACCCAAGGCCCTGGGCCACGGGATTCATTACCGAAATGGAGTTGCTCCCAGCCCTGTGTGGCCTGCTCCCATCTCCTGGTCTAGACTCTCCCACCCTTATCACCCACAGCCAGGCCTGGCAGCTAGCTAGTTCCCTCACTAGGCAAACCTCCCATATAGCCTCTGTCCCTCAGCTAGGAGAATGGGGGGCAAGCCAATATCAGTCCAGAAAAGGATCCTCACTCTTCTCCTCCTTCCCCAAGTGTTCCACAGTGACCCTTGGGGCCTGCCAGACTGAGAGCCGGAGTGGGGGCTGGGCTGGGGAACAGATGGCATCATTAAGCCCGGGCCATGTGCCATGACCAGAGGAATAAAAATAATCCCTGACTTGGCTCCCAGGGCCTGGCCACTACCCCACCCTGTTCTGCCCACTACCCACCCAAAAGGCTACCAGATAGTCCGCCCAATGCAAACTCTAGGCCCAAACAACACTCAGCTCCATCCTAGGGGCCACAGATGCTGGTTACTCAGGAATTTTCAGAAGATTCATGAACTTATAGGCTTTTATTCCAATCTTCCTAATAATGAGAACAACAAGTTCCTCAAAACCCCATTCAGGACAGGAAGGGAAAATGGAGAAACTGAGGCTCAATGATGGCAAATAATTTGCCCTAAGAAACTGGCGAAACCAGGCCTCAGACCCTGAAGTCCTGTCCCCTGCCTGGGTCAGGGCTGTGTCCTTAAGACACCCACCTGCTGCTCTCAAAACCCACCTCCTCCTTCAGGAGCCTTCCACAGCCATCGGTGATCTCTAAGCCCCACCTAACTCCCACCAATGTCTAGAGCTTCCAACACACAACTCAACACATGACACTGGTCTGAAAAAGTGACTGCACCTTGCTCACCTGTTTCCCCACTGGACTGTGAGCTCCTTGAGAACATAACAATTTCTCGTAGATTAGCACCCCGCACCACTACTGCCTCAGTGTTGAGAATTTAGGTAGTAGATGTCATCCTTAAGAAATTGATTCTTCCACTGATCCCCTTTCCTTGGTCAGGAACAAATCTACTACTAATTTCCTTTAATACAATGTTTCTATCTCCTTGGGGGTCAACACATATCCTCCTATAGAATAAAAGCATAGTATGCAAACTGTCCCCTCTACCAGGAGTTGGTCTGGGAGTTCAACCAGGGGGCGGGGCCGGCCGGTGGAAGGGAGGGAGGCACCGGCCAGCAGCTGGCAGCCGCTAGGGACCCTACCAGTGCATGAATTTTGTGCACTGAGCCTCTAGTAACATTATAACCTCCTCCCTATGCTCCCTCAACCCAAATTGGAAGTGATACTCAGAAAGTTTGTAAGACTGGCCTAGTGTCATCTAGAAAGTTAGAAAAAGACAATTAGGAGAGAGCCTGAGTCTCCCTCCCTATTATGAAGATAAAAATGGTTCTCTCTGCTCTTCTCCTCACTGATTCCAAGAGCTCTGGGATCTAGGGTAAAGGTCCCAGCCACATCAGGATTCTCATGAATTGTGGGCTCTGAGATCCTGCCCACCGATACCTCAGCTTTCAGTCTGCTGCTTCTCTCCTATGGCCCTCTGAAAGAGCTACCTCCTTCACCTCAGTGGCTCCTATAACTGAGAAGCTTGACGGAAAAAGAGAAGTTGAAGTTTCCTTCCAGGAGACCCATCCTAATCTTTGAAATACATTTGTCCCAGAGGTATAAAGATGTAGAAGGCGGGGTGGTGGCTAAAGTAATTCAGAGTAGGAGTAGGCCCCTCTGTCTCAATCCCAGACCAGGAATCCTCCTTCAGGATGGTGGACTTATCTAAAAGGCTTGGTTATCAAGGCCAGGAGTCATGTGTCTGAATCCTAGGTGATTTGCCCAATCTAATATAGCTGTGGCTACGGAACATCTACACCAAATGGAATGTGGATCTTCCCCATCTAATTCATTTCAGAGCAGAGACAAAAAACTGCTCCTCCCATTATTATCCTGACTATTGCCATCGGACTAGACTCTGGAGATTGGGCCAACTGAAGCAGAAGTGCAAGCTCCCTGATTGTGGGGTGATCTCTGAGCTTTCACTGCCCTGACCTCATTTCTTAAGTAAGAACAAGAGGGGACGTCAGGAACAGGAAACCCCAGCCTTCTTCCAGACTCATTCCCAGTCCTCCAGCCCCCTTGGTCTCCTCACCACCTCCTAAACCCCAAGGTTAGTCGCACTGTTTTCCTGCTTAGGGTGAGCCTCTGTACTTATGGAATTCCTGACACCAGTCCATCAGTAAACATCTACTGAGGGTAGGGGAATAGGGAAATGCTGGTAGAAAGGTACAGACTTTCAACTACAAGATGAGTAAGTTCTAAGGATGTAAAACATGGTACTACAGCTAATACCACTGTATTGTATAACTGAAATTTGCTAAGAAAATAGAACTTGAATGTTCTCAACAAAACCAAAATAATTATAAATACAATATGTCTGAGGTGACAGATATATTAATTAACTAGATGAGGGAAATTCCTTCAATAATGTATACATATATCAAATACTAGATATACACTTTAAATATCTTATCATTTTATGTCAAGTATACCCCAGTAAGCTGAAATTTTGCAAAATAACAATTTTTTTTTTTTTTTTTTTAGAAAACCATCTCTTAAGTACCTATTCCTAGACTAACCTCTGAAGAAATGGGTTCAGGCCTTTAGGGGCTTAGACACAGGGATGAGGAACCTTTTTTCTGCCAAAGGCCATTTGGATATTTATAACATCATTCACGGGCCATACAAAATGATCAACTTAAAAATTAGCCTGCTTTGCCGAAACCGGTTTGGCTCAGTGGATAGAGCGTCGGCCTGAGGACTCAAGGGTCCCAGGTTCGATTCCGGTCAAGGGCATGTACCTTGGTTGTGGGCACATCCCCAGTAGGGGGTGTGCAGGAGGCAGCTGATCGATGTTTCTCTCTCATCGATGTTTCTAAATCTCTATCCCTCTCTCTTCCTCTCTGTAAAAAATAAATAAAATAAATAAAATTAAAAATTTAAAAAATTAGCCTGCTTTTAAAAAAATAGCCTGCTGTATTTGGTCAAACATTTAATTGACTCGCCCCTAATGCCTTGGCAGAGCCAGACCAAATGATTTCTCGGGCCTCACACGGCCCACGGGCTGGACATTTCCCACCCTGATTTAGACAGAGGGCGGGAGGCTGGTACAGACACGCAAGCACCTAAGTGCTCAAAGTGTGAGAGGCGTCCGGTGGAAGCAGGTACCAGGCACACAGCTCCACCAAGGCTTGCCTCTGCCCTGGAAGGTCCCCTGGCCTCACCCACAAAGGCCTCAGGACTGTAACACCTGCTGCCTCAACTCCTCATTAGGCCTCCTCAGGCATCTTCTGTCTTCCATTCCAAGTCACTGTATTCCTTGCCAAGCAGAGCCAGGGATGTCTTAGGACCAGGGAAAATGTGCATGCCCCAAGGTTCCTAGGAGATTGGCCGCTTTGCTGTAACTCAGGAGGCAGAGGAGGAAAGGAGAGGACAGGGGCCTAGAGCCAGAGAGAAGAACCCGTCCTCAAGGCACAGCCAGGTCAGAGCACAGAGCCCACCTCCCCAACTCAGTGATGCCTCCCCCTCGTGCCTGCCCCCTCTGCAGGACAGGCTGGGAGGCCTGACGATCATAGGAAGGAGGCCTAGCTGTTGGGAGGTACCCAGGACACTGAGGGACACAAACATTCTGCTTATCAGAGAGAGAATAATTTTAATGTTAAAACTAGTAGCTACCATTTCTGAAGGCCCACGCTGTGCCTGGCACTGGGCTAACATCTCCTCTAATCCTCCCAACATCACCTTGAGGTAATCAGTACCACCCCATTTCAGATGACAAGACCGGAGCTCCTGGGGTGAAGGGCTGTGCCCGAGCCCCAAAGCTCTAAGTGGATGAGCTCAGCTCCTTCCCCAGCAAACCGTCTCTCACCCACCACAATGTTGCTCTGATGGCTTTATAAACAGTTTTGTGGACAAAAGGAGGGGAGTGGTCTGAGTTCACAGCATGTGGGACTTAAGTCAGATGTGAAGATTAACAGGGAGGGGTACCAGACCCTGACTGACCAGCAAATGGGAGCTCAGACGCATTTCTCTCTGTGGATGCGAAAGTCTTCCTGACTTTTCTCAGCACAGACCCCACTGCCCCGCAGCCTCTGGGGAAGGTCCCAGCTGGGAGGTGTGCGGTTTCCAAGGTTGGTGTAAATGAAGAAAATCCCCAGGGGAGACGTTGCCCTCCAACTTACAGGTGACATGCCTTGCCAAAAGGCCCCACAGCTAGTTGAAACAGGGACTAGAACTAAACCTCTGCCCTGTACTTTGCTGCTACACAATTACAACTCCCATGACCAGCATCTGGATGCCTCTCAATGAGGAGGAGAGAGTTGGTTCCTAGGATGGAGAGGAGCAGGTGACTGACATGCGTGGTTAAGCAGGTTCCTCAGCCAAAAAAAAATTCCTCCCTGCTTATTTTCATGCCTCACACCTCACCATTAGCGCATTAGCCCTTTGAGTCTTTCATTCATTCATTCACTCATTCAAAGCTGTATATGGAGCACCTACTATATGCCAGGCATTGGGTACCAAGTCACGTATGACATGGTCTGCCCTCAACTCCCTTCAATCTAGTAGGCAACAGGGGTTTAGGGTTCTCTGTGAAGATGTAAATACAATCGACCCTTATTATTCAAAGAATATTCAGAGTCCGTATATGCAAATTCGCCTACTCACTAAAATGTGTAACCCCTAAATCAATACTTGCAGTGACTTCCTAATCATTTGCAGACATGTACATGTGCTGAGCAACCGAAATGTAAGTCACACACGTTCAGCTGAGTTTGGTTGAACAAGGCTGCACTCTGCCTTCTGGTCTCAGCTCACACACGGTAAACAAGTGTCCTTTTTGCAATCTACTTAATGCCATGTTTTTTGCACTTTTGTGTTTTTTGTTCTTAATTTTGCTGTTTACAATGGTCCTAAGTGTAGTGTAGTGCTGAAGTGCTGTCTGGTGTCCTAAATGCACAACGGCTGTGATGTGTCTTATGGAGAAAATGCATATGCTAGATAAGCTGTGTCCAGGCATGAGCCATGTTCTGCTGGTCGTGACTTCAAAAGTAATAAATCAAAATATATCTATATAATAAAAGCCTAAGCAATCGTTAGGGTGGAATGAGTAGAACCACCGGTCATTATGATGCGCACTGACCACCAGGGAGCAGACACTCAATGCAGGAGCTGCCCCCTCGTGGTCAGTGCGCTCCCACAGGGGGAGCGCCGCTCAGCCAGAAGCCGGGCTCACAGCTGGCAAGTGCAGCGGCGGTGGCAGAAGCCTCTCCTGCCTCCGCGGCCGCGCCAAGGAGCAGCAAGCCGAGTGGTAAGGAGCAGCAAGTAGGCGGGCAGTAAGGAGTGAGGGGTCCCAGAATGCGAGAGGGTGCAGGCCGGGCTGAGGGATGCCCACCCCCTCCAGTGCACAAATTTCATGCACCGGGCCTCTAGTATTAAATAAAATGTCTTTGAACAAAGAGAGTCATGTCTAAAGGCACCAATATAGCCAAAAGGTGGAAACAACCCTTTCCCATCAACAATGAATGGATAAACAAAATGTGGTACTATACACATACAATGGAATACAGTAGACAAAGGAAAATGGCCCATTTACCGCTAGAAATGAAAAGAGATGAGACAGGAGAGTTCCCAGGCCAGAGGCAGGCAGTCGCAAAGGATGAAGGAAGGAGAGGGCAAGGAGGGGAAGAAAGCAGCCCAACAGAGAAAAGGGCTGGGCGGGGCTGGGCTGGGTCATGTACTCAGCTGGAAAAAACTGACCCCGGTGTGACTTTAGAAGGCTGGCCAGGGCTTGCTGGAGGCCAGAAAAAGGCCATTCTCAAAAAGTCACAAACCACACAAGCCTAGGTGTCACAATGCCTGAGCTCTCACCACCAGAGCACCCTTCCTGCACTCTGAGTGGTGCTTCCTCCTCTCCTAACAGGTGTAAAGCTCTGCGAGAAGCTGGGGGAAGCTCGGCAGGAGTCTGGTCCACTGTGAAGAAAGTTCAGCCCTGGTCGGTGGCTCAGGTGGCTGGAGCATCGTCCTGTACACCAAATGGTTGCGGATTCAATCTCTGATTGGGCACATACAGGAGATGGCTGATCAGTGGTTCTCTCTCTCTCTCTCTCTCTCTCTCTCTCTCTCTCTCTCTCCTCCCCCTCCCCCTCTCTCTCTGTCTCTCGGATTCAATCCCTGATTGGGCACAGACAGGAGATGGCTGATAGATGTTTCTCTCTCTCTCCCTCTCTAAAAAATCAATAGAAACATATCCTCAGGTGAGGATTATTTTTTTAAAAAGAAGGTTCAGAGTAGACCCTGAATTAAAATGTGCCTCTTCCCAGTAACTTATTTAACCTCCCTAAAGCTTCTGTCTCATCTGTCAAACAGGAGGAGACCCGCCATGCAGAAAGATGAAGGGTTAAGTGAGGCACACAGGTAAATTACGTACATACAGCGCTCGCACCACCCTCTATCCCTCTCTAACCTCTTAGTGTGAAGGCATTTATCACATCTTATTTCTTGACAGAATAGGAATGGGAAGGGGGTGACAGAAAAGAAGGCAAAAAGAGGGCACCACAGTCCTACCCGATGTAAGATGTGCTGGAACCACAGCCACAGAGAGCAGACCCGGGCAGGTCTGGCCTGGACAGGAGAGGGCTGTGGGGCAAAGACTCAGGCCTGGGCTCAGATCCAGGCTGGGCCTCATGCTGCTCATGCTGGCCTGGTATCCAGTATCCCTGGGCAAGCTACTCCTCTTTGAGCCTGTGTCCTCCCAAATATAGTCCAGAGGTAATAATGTTACCTCCTCATGGAACTTTTATTTTTTTAACTTTTATGAGTTTTATTTATTTATTTATAATCCTCACCTGCGGATATGCTTATTTTATATTTTATTTTTTTATTTTTTTGAGAGAGAGAAAGAAAGAGAGATAGAGATAGAGAGAGAAACATTGATCAGTTGCCTCTCACACTCACCCCTACTGGGAATCAAACGGGCAACCTAGGTATGTGCCCTGATCAGGAATCGAACCTACAACACTCCAACCAACTGAGCTACCCTGCCAGGGCCTCATGAGACTGTCTGGAAGACTGAGTTCAATCATGCCCACAGACACAGGCACAGAGGCTGGCTCTCAGAAGGTCTCCTCAGACATCAGTGGTTATTGGAGGGATGGTGGAGGGAGCAAGAACCAGTGTGAGGCAATTACCTCGGGAAGCAGTAGAGAAGAGAGGAGCAGAAGGAATGAGGGGCAACAGGGGAGAGATAAGTAAATAGGTGGAGAGGAAAGCAGGCCAGTGGGAGGTATGTCACCAGGGAGGGGCCATGGGTGGCTCAGAGATGAACAGAAAAGGAGGGAGATAAGATTCTTGAGTAGATACAGGCCCTAAGCCCTTGGGGTAGCAGAGTCTCTATCCATTCCCCAGCTCCACACCCAGAAGGGCCAGCATCCTACCCATCACCTCTCCAGAAGCTGGGACAAGGGAAGCTCCCCCCAGCCACTCCCTCTGAGCAGTCAGGGATGTGGGTGTCTGAGGGCCTAGCCCTAACACATCCAGGAAGTGGGTCATGGCACGTGGGTGTCCACAGACCTCCACGCTCACCCCACCCTGTGGCCTGCCCTGGAGCCACCAAAGGGGCTGATGAAGCTGTGATGAAACAAGCTTCAGGCCCCAGCATAGTGCCTGTCACAGCAGCCCCTCTGAACAGGCTCTGAAAGGAAGGCAAGACAGCCTCCACGCTCAGCCTTGCCACAAATTCATGGTGCCTTTTGAGCCAGTCACTTCCCTTCTCTGGATCTCAGAGTCCCCACTTCAAAGAGAAATGATGGGTAAGTAGAATATCCAGTGACAATATGATGAGCTATCAAGCCATGAAAAGACCTGGAGGAACCTTAAAGGCATATTGGTAAGTGAAAAACAATCTGAAAAGGGTACATATTGGATGACTGCAATCATATAACACTCTGGAAAAAACAAACTGGAGACAGGAAAAAGATCCATGGCTGCCAGGGAATTGAGGAAAAGGAGAATGAACAGGTGGAGCACAGGGGATCTGAGGGCAGGGAAACTACTCTGTGTGATACTGTAAGGGCGGATACATGCCATTACACATTTGTTAACACCCACAGAATGAACAACACCAAGAGTGAACTCTGATGTAAACTATGGACTTTAGTGTAAGATGTTAATAATAGGAGCAAGTGGGGGAGAAGGGAAGGAACTATCTATACTTTCTGCTTAGTTTTTCTGTAAACCCAACATTTTTCAAAAAAATAAAGGCTATCAATTTACAAAACAAAACAAGCCCTAGCCGGTTTGGCTCAGTGGATAGAGCATCAGCCTGTGGACTGAAGGGTCCCGGGTTCGATTCCAGTCAGGGGAACATGCCCAGATTGTGGGCTCGATCCCCAGTGGGGGCCGTGTAGCAGGCAGCCGGTCAATGATTCTCATCATTGATGTTTCTATCTCTCTCTCTCCCTCTCCCTTCCTCTCTGAAATCAATAAAAATATTAAATAAATTTTAAAAAAAACAAAACAAAAAACAAAGGTGGGGAGAGTAGGTCTTGCATGTTTTTTCTCCACAGGGCCTTTCCTCAGGGTTCTAAAATAAAGCAAAATGTAAGAAAGTGCTTCACTTTAAGTAGGCCTGTCCTATGAAAATTCAGATCTCAAAACAGATAACTGAGCCTTTGCCTGACAGGACTTGCCACTGAATCCTGTCAAATGGCGATCCCTCTGGAAATTGACAGAACTAGAGCTCATACACGCACGCACAGCAGGCTGCTCACCAAATGCTTGTTTCCCAGACCTGGGGTGGATCTGCCTAATCAGCTGCTCACCCAAAGAGACAAGACCATGCCCCACCCTGCCAGGACCAGAGGGTGCACCCACACCTGGCACCCATGCAGCACAAGGCACTCCAGGTGGGGGCTGTGAGTGCAGGCCCTGCTCAGGGAGGAGCCAGGCAGGGGCTCTCGGTGCTGGGGAGCAGCCCTCCAGTGCCCAGGGCATCAAGGGGCCTGGGAGCCCCCAGGGCTCTGGAGCAACCAGCATTAGCAGCTCCAGGAAAGCGGGGCTCCCTCTTCGGCTCTGCCCACACTCCACCTCTAGGCCTTAATCGTCTCTGGAAAAGGTATGTCCCCGGGAAGGTGAAGACCCCAGCATCTGGACAGGGCCAAGCTCCCAGGACACAGGAGTGGACAGGATGGACTGAGCATGAACAAGAGGCAGAAGGAGCACCCATCCCACCCTTGGCCATTTTTCACAGAAATGTTCTTCCATCTCAGAGCCACTCTGCTCAGACAGAGATGCACATGAAGATTGAGATGCTCTAGGAGTTCCAATGGCCCCAAGCCCTCAGACCCTTGGCTGAGGTCACCATCACAGAGGACCCACCCTGACCCAGAAAATACACCCCACTGATTCTCTCTTGCACCAGCCACACTCCCACCCAGTGGCTTCCCCCTGAAGGCCTGACACATGCCCCACCTCCCATTCCAGAATGCATGGTCACCCAGTTTGGAAACAAGGCCATGCAAATGGCTGGTACCCAGGCTGGGCACAAGCATTTGTTGTTCTGTATGGGACCAGCCCAACCTGACCCAGCCAGCCATGCGGAATAGACCAGGCACAGCCAACCAGACAGGGAGATGCCCAGCAAACCAAGCTCTGCGGCGAGTGCTAAGCCAGGAACAGACTTAGCCAGGGCCTTCCATGAAGGCCCTGTTCCTTCCTACCGTTTGCATAGGTCAGTCTCTAGGTGTTTCCCCCACCCAGCCCCCCACCCCGCCTCATCCAAGCCCCACTTCACCCTTGAAGAAAGGTCAAGGCTTATGACACCAAACTCCAAACCTCACTCTCAGAGTCCCTCACACACATCATCTTCTTTTGGAGATTTTTCTCCCTAAATGAGTTTTCTCCAAAAAAATTTTTTTTTAAATGTGTAACTCACACATCTGACTTACATGCAAAATATTAAAGAACTCATAAGAAAACATGGACAAAAGATTTGGATTGACACTTTACCAAAGATGTTATATGAATGGCAAACACCTGAAAAGATGTTCAACATCATTAGTCAGTAAAGAAATGCAAATTAAAACCACCGTGAGATTTCACTCCACACCCATGAGAACGGCAAAAACAGAAAGAAGCCTGATATACCAAGTGCTGTTGAAGATATGGAGCAAAGGAATGCTCATGCTTTGCTGGTAGGAATGCAAAATGGTATACTTTGGGAACAGTTTGGTGTTTTCTTAAAACATTAAACACACACGTGCCATATGGAATACCATTCCCAGGTATTCCCACTCCAAGAGAAATGAAGGCCTATGTTCACACAAAAATCTGGACATGAATGTTGACAGTAGTTTTACTCTTAATTGACAAAGGCTAGAAACAACCCAAAAGTCCTTTAATGGGTGAATGGAGGAACACACTGTGGTGCATCCATCCACACAATGGACTACTACTCAGCAAAAGAAAGGAATGAATTCTTGATACACACAACTTGAATGGATCTCAAAACATTATGCTGAGTGAAAGAAAGCAGCAGACTCAAAAGCTACATACCGTAGGAGTCCATCTGACATTCTTGAAAAGGCACAATTACAGGAGAGCAGAGTTGTCCGGGGATAGGCTGGGGGAGGGGTCCTAGAGGGGCAGCACAGGAGGGCACTGTTTGAGGAGACAAAAGTTCTCCTCTTGACTGTGGTGGTGAATACCCAACTATATGTATTTGTCTAAACCCACAGAACTGTGCACCACAGAGCAAATTTTGCTGTATATAAATTTAAAATTACATTTTTAAAAAGTCCTCCTTATTCTGCCCAGAGGTCCCAGCTTCAATCTACCTCTTCCATAAAGACCAGTTATCTCCATGACTATAGCCCTGAAATCACTATTTTTTTCTGTCTTCCCAGATTTATCCCTCTCTTCCTTCCTCTCTTCCTCTGTCCCTCTCTTATTTATACACAGCGCAATCAAAACCCTACCCATCCCTGCCCGGCCAGCGTAGCTAAGTGGTTGAGCATCGACCTATGAACCAGAAGGTCAAGGATTGATTCCCAGTCAGGGCATGTGCCTGGGTTGTGGGCTCAATCCCCAGTGTGGGGCGTACAGGAGGCAGCCAATCAATGATTCTCTCTTATCACTGATGTTTCTATCTCTCCCTTCCTCTCCATTCCTCCCTGTAATCAATAAAGAAAAATTAAAAAACCACGCAATAAAATGTTACTATAAATTTAAAAAGTTAAAAAAAAAACCCTGCCCTGGCTGGTTTGGCTCAGGGGCTAGAGCATCGGCCTGCGGACTGAAGGCTCCCAGGTTTGATTCCGGTCAAGGGCATGTACCTTGGTTGTGGGCACATCCCCAGTAGGGGTTGTGCAGGAGGCAGCTCATCGATGTTTCTCTCTCATCGTTGTTTCTGACTCTCTATCCCTCTCCTTTCCTCTCTGTAAAAAATCAATAAAATATATTTTTAAAAAAACACAAAAAACCCTATCCATCCCACAAAGCTTGCTCAAGTGCCTCCTCCTCTGTGAAGTCTTCCCTGACTCCTCCCAGCTGCATCAGAATGAATCATCTTGACCAGGCACCCCCTTGTTTGTGCCTCTAATTAGCCCTTCTTTCATCTTACAGGTTGTCAGTGTCTGCTTTCAGTCTGTCTCCTCTGCTGGATCACAAGGACCAGGTCTTCCCTCCCCATTCCCCACACTGCACCTGGCACAGTCCAGGCACACAGTGGGCGCTCTGAGACCACAATGGATTGGCTGAGGCCAGGTGCAAGCGGAGGGGGCTGATGCCAAGAGCACTGGGCTGGCAGTGCTGGGCTGGCAGTGTCCTGAGTGCGGCATCAGAAGCCACTGGTACTTCTCTTGCACAAGCAGCACCACTACTGCCTAAACCTTCAAATACCAGAAGTGACCTCTGCTCCTTCCAACATGAGGTCATTCAGTATACAAGGGAACATTTCTGAGGACGCTTTTGCTTCATCCATGCCGCCCAGCACAATTCCAAGCCCCAAGCAGAAAGATGGTCGGCGCACACCTGTTGAAGGACCGGAGCCTCTCTTGTCATCAGGGTGTGTCATTTCTCACTTCCAGAAGGCCCTCTGTGCAGCAACAGCAGGTCAGGCCCATCTGCTCTGAGACAAGCCCATTGTGTAGAACTCCCAGGCACAGGCACAGTGTACTGGTAACACCACAGGACCACTCTGTGACTGGGTTTTTCCAAGCACGTCACCAGCCTCTCTTTACAAATTCTAGCTTGTCCAGGGTTTAGGGACCATCTATAAGTGATTTATTTGATAAAAACGTATACAATGATTAGTATTTGCCAGGCAAAAAACTAAGCACTTTATAAACAATAACCAACTTAATCTTCACATCAACCACATGAGGTTGGTTCTACTAATACTACCATGCCCACTTTGCAGAGGAGAAAATAGGACACACTGCAGTTAGATAACTGGCTCCACTATCCTGTCCAAACTTAGCCACTAGCTTCTCGTGGCTGCTGAGCACTGGAAAAGTGGCTAATTCAAACTGACATGTGCTATTAAAGTGTAAAAGAATACATGCTAGATTTCTAACACTTTGTATGAAAAAAAAGGTAAACTATCTCAATTGTTTTAAAGTATTGATTATATGTTTAAAAAATATTTTAGGCATAGTAGTTTAATAAAACATATTATTAAAATTCATTTCACCACTTTCTTTACTCCTTAAATGTGACCCCTAGATGACTTAAAATTATATATCTGCCTTATGCCATATCTGTATTGGACAGCACAGGTCTGGAGTCTGTGCTCCATGCTGGAGCCATCTTTCCCTGCCCTCGCCTCGGGGTGCAGCCTGTCCCTAACACCTGTTCATGCAGCTGGTACAAAGATGATGGGGAGCCAGGCAGTAACTCCCACAGCTCCCCTTTCTGTCACCTCTAACTGTCTGGACCCTGCCCCACCCCACCCCACATCTCTCAGCCTTGCCTCCAGCAGGAATCCCAGAATGTCAAAGTGGGAAAATACCTCCCACATTGCCTACTACAATCCCTACTTGCTGCATGTGGAGAAACTGAGGCCCAGAACCACATGGATGACCTAGATGTCATGTGGTCCAATTTCCCACCCAGTGCAGAGACCTCCAACGCATCCCTAACGAGTTCCAGGTAATGAAATTCTATGTAGTTCTAGGTGGTACTACGTAGTGAAACCGACTTAGAGCAGATGGAGCAGACTTACTATTGCTGCAAGGAGGGCCCCGCCCTCTGGCAATGAGAAATGACACACCCTGATGACGGGACGGGTTCCAATCCTCATCTGCCCTCTGCTAAGACACTCACAACACCAGCAAGCTCCAGACTTAACAGGTCAGGGTGTATCCACCCTCCAAAAGCAGAGGTGACTCCCAAGGTGGCCCGAGAAGCTCAGAGCTTAGTGGACTAAGGTTTTTCTGACACAAATCCCACCACACCACTAGGCACAGACTCGGTTTAATGGGGCGGGGCGAAGACTCAGATGGACCTGGGTTCAAACTCCAACCCAAGCATTAATCTCTGTGTAACCTTTCTCCTCTTCTGTACAGTAAAGGTTAAAAAACAAAACAAACAAAAAACGAACCCTACCTCACAAAGATTAAAGGAGATGGATGATGTAGGCAAAAATGTCTAGAATAACACCTGGTACCTATTAGGCACTTCATAAATGCTCAATTCCCTTCCCCTTCCTTTGTCAAATGAAAGCCCAAATACGTTTTCACCACAGGAATTGATAGTTCCTATTCTATACTTATATAATTGATGTTCTGAACTTAAATGCAGGATTTTACACTTAAATCTATTAGATTTCATCTTGAGGAAAGTGTTCACATTGCTAGATAGCAAGTAATTTTTAATGGCTAAAAGTTGAAAACAATTTTTAAAAGTGCCGTAGGGTACAGTTAAATAAATTTAGGGGCATTCTGCCTGGCCAAGTGTGGCTCAGTGGTTGAGCATTGACCCATGAACCAGGAAGTCACAGTTCGCTTCCCAGCCAGGACACATGTCTGGGTTGTGGGCTCGATCCCCATTTGGGGGGCGTACTGGAGGCAGCCAATCAATGATTCTCTCTCATCCTTAATGTTTCTATCTCTTTCCCCCTCTCCCTTCATCTCTCTGAAAAAAGAAAAAAAAAAAGAATGCACTTAGTCTGTGCCAGGTTTGTGTTAAAAAATAAATTTAAAAAATTAAGGGGCATTCATATAATGTAATATTATTAAGACCCTTACAATTATGGTTTTAAGTGATTTTTTATGACATGGGATATTGCTCACTGTATAGTATTCAGTAGGAAGAAAGGAGTATACTTGCAATTATTTAAAATATATAGTTTGCATGAACACAAATCTGGAGAGACCTATACCAAAATACCAACTGTGCCCATCCCTAAGTTGTGGTACTATGCACCATTTTGTTTCTCCTTTAACATATAAAGGTTTTCTACAATGAGCATGTATGAGTTTTAACAGGCAAAAAGTTTTTTAATTTCATATTTCTGCTTAATTTCTGCATTCTAGTCAATTAAGATTATTTAGAATCCTGCTTGCTGCCTTAAACAGCCACAGAAGCTATAGAGGATGAGAGAAGACAGCGCTGAGACATATTGCTGGAGACCTCCCCCCAGGGTGATATGAGCTCCATTCAGTACCCAGGGTAACCTTTCAACCAGGTACAGATCCATCGTACTGCTGTATCAGCCAGATCATACTTCTCTCAAACCCAAGAAAATCATCAGACTCAAAGTTCTTACTGAACATTCCTCTATCCAAACTATATTATTTTCCAAGACTTGATAGAGTGAACATGTGGTGGCTATTAGTTACCTCAACTTCATTTAGAAGTCCCCATAGACTTTTTTGTTCAAATATCTGACCTGGAATTTGGGGGATCAACAAGAAGCCTACCAGCCTGCCATTCCCAGGATCCCCATCTTGCTACACTGAAGAAATAAATCAGGGCGGTATTTGTTACTCTGCCACTCTTACCTCCTCCCAGACCCTGGAGTGATTCCGTGGTCACCCCTACAGCTTCTCCGGACCCCAAAAACCTGACTTGTAAGAGTCTGGCAACCTGAACTCCAGAAAAGCAAAAGCAACTCAGTGTGGTCTGATCCTCTTTTCTCCCACAGGCCTCCTTAACCTTTTCACAAAGTCTGTTCTACCCTCACAGAGATCAAGGCAAGATAAGAGACTGCCTCCCAGAACATTCCACCACTTGCTTCAGGCAGGAATCTCCCCCTGACTGTCTTGTGTCTTCTTGCTCTGCCTGTGCCTAAAAAAAAAAAAAATCCCTTTATGTTGTCCAGCTGATTCAGGCCTGGTGCTTCCCCACCCAAGCTCTGCCCACTGCACAAATTGCCTCCCCAGTCAACTATTACTCGAGGCTCAACGCCAAGATGGAGAGCATCCAGGAAGAAACAAAAGTAGCCTTTAATCCGGCCAGAAAGATTCACGCAGACATCTCAAGGGGCTTGAAGGGAAGGGGGAGACCTGGCTCAGGCAGCGGCGAGCGGGGCAGCCGTGGAGGCCGTCAGGTATCACACACAATGCCTTTGTTAGTGAGACACAGAGCAGAAGGCTCGGCCAAATAATGGACTCTAAGCAGCTCAGGTTTCACTGAGTCAACAGCCCCCTTCAGAGGAGAGGCCCACCCTGTGTGTCATCAGCCCCTCCCCAGTGCCCTTTGCACTGATCCCAACACCCTGTCCTTCCTTTTGGCCGGATATGCAATCCCATCCCCCAGGAGGGTCACCCAGCCTTAGCACAGCTCCCATTTCCTGCCCCTGGTGACTCCTCTGAAGTCTATTGTTCCCATGAAGTTTGGGTCAAAGGAAGTTGCGTTCCCACCCATGGGGGCCCGCCTACCCTCAGCACCGCCAAGGAGCTGGCCCACACCACAGGGAGCCAGGCCCCTCCTCCTGCCTTCCCGTGAGCCTGCCAGTATTAAAGACAGGAGGGGTGGGCACGGATCTTAGGGGCTGGAGTTTTAGTGGGAAAGTTTCCAAAGATCCAGTCGCTACCAGCTGAAGGCTCCAGGACCATGTCACACAGATGATTAGAATCTCCCCAATATCTAAATGGAAAACCCAAAAGTAAGGGAAGAACTGTCATTTCAGAAGAGGTCAAAACAAAGCTGGAATTAAAACATAGGAGAGCTGGTGCCCTGGCTGGTGTTGCTCAGTGGTTGAAGCGTGGGCCCACGCAGGGTCACGAGCTCAATTCCCGGTCAAGGGCATGTACCTGGTTACAGGTTCAATCCCTGGTCCCAATAGCAACCGATTGATGATCGATGTGTCTCTCCCACATTGACGTTTCTCTCTCTCTATCTTTATGTCTCTGTCTCTATCTCTTCCTCCTTCCCTCTGTCCCACTCACCCTCTCTCCCTTCCACTCTGTAAAAAAATCAATGAAAAAAATATCCTCAGGTGAGGATTAACAAAAAAATTTTTTTAATAAATAAAATAAAACATAGGAGCCAGAGACTGTGCTGCCAGGGACAAAGCCCTGCCCCCACCTCCACCTGGGCCCCAGAGCGGTTAAAGCGAGGGGGGAAAGGGGGGACGGAGAGCAGCTGTTCAGCTCCAATTTCAGGGCTTTAAAGGGAGCTCTCCTCCCAACCCCTGCCAACAAAGGGTCATGGAGGGCAAAGGAAGACAGGCTAGGCATAGCCATCCCTACAAGTCCTGAATTTCCCGGGACTGACCGGAACAACAGGAAAGTCAGCGGAGCAGAGTGGTGGCCCATGTCCTTCACCTCCACCGGAGAAGGAGAGAAGCCACAGATTAGGCAAAAGGTATTGCTCTGTGACCGTCACTAGCACAAGACTCCCGAATGGAAACCACAGGAGTCGTGATAATCTGCATCCCAGGAGACCTTAGAAAGATAGAGACCTTCTCCACCTGGCTGAGTCGTGTACAGACCAGCAAGGAGAATGGAGGGTGCATTTTAAAGACCTCCTAAGGGCCCCTTCCAGAGGTGGCATTCTCAGATTCCACAGTTCTGTGCTTTTTGCGGGTTTGGAGAGGAGTATTTCTGCCTCCTAACAACCTTATCTGAGCCACAAGATGACAGACGTCACCCAAGTCAAACTGTTTCGGCTCCACCCCTGTAAGATGAAGGTGACGGGGGGGGGGGGGGGGGGGCCGGGGATGGTCTGAGCATTGGGATCCACGGAGCAAAAAACAGAATGCAAAGTGAAAACAGTGGGTTCTAGTCCCAGGTCTGCAACTCATGGGTTGTGCAAGTTTAAGCAAGATACTGTCCCTCTAGGGACCTCAGTTTCCCTGTTGTTATTTAAAAAAAATATATTTTTATTGATTTCAGAGAGTAAGGAAGAGGGAGAGAAAGAAACATCAATGATGAGAGCATCACTGATCAGCTGCCTCTTGCACACACCCCCACTAGGGACCAAGCCCACAACCCTGGCATGTGCTCTGACCAGAATCTTACAGTGACCTCCTGGTTCCCAGGTCGACACTCAAGTACTGCCAGGCCAGTTTCCCTGTCTTTAATATGAGGGAGCTCGATACTGACATTAGAGTGCCCAACAATGTTCAACAGGTTTACCCTGCAGTCAAGGCAAAACTGGAATTAGAACATAGGACTTGGAGGCAAAAGCCCCTGTGACGAAGCCTGTCCCCACCTGCCACGGCCCACAAGCTATCCTGATTCCTAAGGATGAAGAGCATGGTACAGGGCCTGGCCTATAGTAAACGCTCAATTCAGGTTTGCTAAATAAACATGAATGAACAGGGCAGGGTCTAGCAAAGGATGTTCAGAGAAGGCCCCAGGAAAAAAGAGGTTCCATGCTGAAATAAGCTTGGGGAGCATTGGCTACTGAGTCCCCAGGAAATGCCACGCACTGTGCTAGGTACTTTGCAAACATTGAAATTTCACAACAAACTTTTTGGATGTATATCAACTAACCCCCTCCATATTACTCATCAGAAGACAACCTGAGAGTCTCAAATGGCCAGCATGGTACACAGGTATGTCTGACCACGAAACCTGTACCCTTTCCACACTATCAATGCTGCCTTTAGACCAGACACCCTGGAAGCCCCCGCCACACACCCGGCCTAAGAAGGTAAGAGTGAGGAGGGTCCCACCAGAACATTTGCATCCTCGGGGTGCATGGAGGAGCAGTGACCAGAGTTCCCATCCCAATGAGAGTGTCTTGTTCCTTCCTTCCAAGAAACCCTAAAAAATATGCCCACATCCTCATGTTGTGGGAATGCAGAACCCTGAGGTTAGTCTGCCTGTGTGCCCTAGCCCCCACCCCACATACTATGTCACATCCCCTACCCAGTTCACTCCTTGAAAATGTTTCTGATAGTAAAACTCCAAATGGCGAGAAAGCTGAAAGCAAAGCAGAAAGAGATGAGGCAACTGAGACAACCAGTGGGGTCTCCTCCTGCTCAACTAGCAAATGGAAGGCATCCCTTCCCTCCCATGCTGGCGCTGTAGCATTCATGAAATGAATTCTCCTTGCCACAGGGAAGTGTAGGATGGTCACTCTAGAAAGTTGTAAGGAATTAAGGGTTCATCCATTTGACTGCATGGGCAGCTCCAGGGAGAACTGGACCAATAGAAAGTAGTTGTGGCTGGCATACACGCATTCCTCTCTGTCCTTGGGGCCAACTTTAAAAGTGTTGTCTACACAAGTCTCCAGATTCAAATGGTCTCCTCCCCACAATCTCCCCCAACTCGAAGGATCAATAACCCATCCCATCAACAAGGGACAAAGATCTCAACTTCCTCTGGTCTTCCACCAACTTGTTCTCTACGGTTCCAGGCAAGAACAGAACCCGCTCTCCCTCAGAAAGACAGCTTCCTTCCAGCTCTGCCCAGCCCAAGCGAATGGTGCCTGGGGGCCACAGGCTCCAACAATCAGAGACCCTGTCTCTGGCCCCCAGTTACGCACGGAGGAAGAACAGTCATGCCCCAAACCACCATCCTCACAGAAAAAGACACACTTAGAAGCACCCAGTACTCGGACACTCACACTTTCAGACAGACAGCACTTTTCTCACGCGGAAATATACGCAAACAAATCCACCGACTAGGCCAAATTGACTCATGTGAAAGATACCACCCTCACACACACGCAAAGCTAAGAAGACAGGACAGTCAGACTACTTCACAAGAGCTCACCAGAACACCCTTCACACATCTGTGCACAGAGGGTGTTACTGAGCAATGTTTGCTTGGAGGCTTGTCCCCATCAGGGACACAACAGGCTTCTCAGCCCCGGAGAGCAGGGACCTCAGTACAGGTCCCCGAAGCTTAACTGAACAACCAACACGCCTACCTCCAAAAGGACCCGGCAGGGTGAGAGGCGTGGATGCTGGGCCTCTCCCATCGCCGGGCTTCTCAGTTCTGCCCCTGGTCTTTGCGGCTCCCCACGCTCCCTTTTCCCGACGCCCCTCGCAGCTCAGCCCGACCCTGCGGTCCGCAGAGCCTCCACGTGCCCGCTCTCTCCCCAGCCCATCCGGGTCGGAGCGCCCCGCGCGCCCCTCACCCCGACGCCCGCCCGCAGGCGAAGGGCTGACCCTCCCTCACCGCCCCGCGCCTTGCCGGTACCAGGGTGCGGGGAGGTGCGGTGGCTGCGCTAAGCCAGTTCCACGGAGTCCGTCCCGCGCGCCAACTCTGGAAGCCGCGGCCCCGCCGAGTTCCCGAGCGCGCGGCGCTGGCTCTGCGGGGACGGGAGGGGGTCAGCGCGGAGACCCGGCCCCCGCCCGGAGGCCGACCCGCTGGGCGGAGAGGAAGGCGGGGCCGCGGACCGGGCCGCCCCAGTGCTCCCGAGCCCGGCTCGCCGCCCGCCACCCAGCGGCTCGCGGAGCTGCGCGGCGCGGAGGGAGGAGTTTTCCCGGAATGGGGCTGCCGGGAAGGCACCGGGGACCCCCGCTCCTGGAGCGGTGAGTCAACGGCCCAGAGGAAGGGAGCCGGGGAAACGGGCCGGGCCGGGGCCGGGAGGGGCGGGGTGGGGGGGTCAGGAGCGGGGTCGGGCCGCCGGGGGAGCGGGGAAGAGAGGTTGCGGAGCCGGCGGGAGCCCGGAGTGCGGGGCGGGAAGGGGCGAGCGGAGCGCACGGCCGGGGCGCGGCGGGCCGGGCACTCACCTGGGGAACCCGGCCGCAGGCGCCGGGGCCGGAGCTGCGGGCCCTCCCACCCGCTGCCCGGAGGGGGGAAGGAGGGAGCCTGGAATGTGCGGAATGAGGGCTGGTATGAGATGCGCGCAGCTGAGGAGGGAGCTGGAGGGAGTGGCGGCCCGGGCCCCTCGGGGTGGAGCCTGGGACGCCGGCCAGCGGGGGCGGGAGCCGGGCGGGAGCGGGGCGGAGGGCGCGGAGCCGACGGCCCTGGGACGCCGACCCCCAACTTTGACCTCGGTTTCTGGATCCGGCCGCCGCCGCTCCCCGCCCACCAGCGTTCCCTTTGATCTCTCGGCCGGACTCTCCCTCCTCCCCAGCCCCCGGGTCCTGCCCCTCCGGGCGGAGTGACCGACTCCATCACCGGAGCTGAAAACCTTCCTCTCAGCGGAGCGAGGATGTCCTGTGGGTGAGAACGGGGTCCGGCTGCGCGACTAGCCGCGGGCTTCGCAGCCGGCCACCCCCCGCGTCTACGGACGACACCCCCCCGCGCAAGGCCGGGAAAGGCCGGGCAGGGGCGGGCTGCGGGCGCGCAGGAAGGGCTGCTCCTTCCCTGCGGCTCCCGCCGGGGACATTCCCTCCGGGGAACCAGGAAGCAGGAACTCCGGGCTCCCGTCCCAGGCCCGCGGCCAGGGCCCCCGCGCGTGCCCTCCCGGCATCAGCCCCTCTGCCTTTCTCTTTTGTCCCTCGCCCATCTGCAGAGCTGTCACTCTTTGGAAAAGGAGTAACTCAATATTTATTCAACAGGTATTACGTGTCCACCAGATGCCGTGAAAACAATGAAGGATAAGACCTCAGCACCAACCCTGGAAGAACTTATCATTCCGCCGGGAAGAACCCTGTCAGAACGTGGGAGTCTGGGTTTTCAACAAACACACCAGAACCATTTAGTCTCTTGAGAGATGCTAGAACCTCCCTGAGCTCCTCCGGTTTGGAAGTCTTCAGAACACTTTGGTTTAAAGTCATGTGTCATCACATACCTCTGTCTTCCACCTTGTTGGGAGGGTGAAACCAAAGGAGTTTGGCCTTTTCCAAAAATCAAATCCAACCTTTGTGGGCTGTTGTCACTTAGCTTTGAATTTCCATGGTTGTCCAGATCTTATCTCCCTCATCAACCAGAAACTTCCTTGAAGACTGAGTAAATGTCTGATTTATCTCTCACCCAGCACCAACTTGGTGTCTGAGATAGAAAAGTACATGAAAAATACTGGAAAAAAAAAAAAGAAAAATGGTATCACAGAGGATATTGAAAAGAAAGTGCTGTAGGTGCCAAAGTTGTTTCTACAAGAGGTATTCCAAAGGTGTTTTGAACCATTAAAGCATCACTGGAGGAAGTATCAGTCTCAGAAGGGAAGAGTGAAGGAAGCAGCTCTCATTAGCACATATCAATTCTGGTATGCTTGTTAAATAGTGAGTCACAGGGGGACCTGGCCACACCTCACACACATGGAAAGATTGCAATACCGGACAGTAGATAGGCATTAGCCCTTTAATATAATAATCATTTGTTGAGTGTCTGTTGACTGAGCACCATGCTAAGCGCAGGGATAGGTCCCTGCCTGCCCTCAAGAAGTTCACAATCTAGGTAGGACGATGAGACAATGATAAAGTCCAGTGGAAAGCCAAAGTAAGGAACACTGAAATTCAAGTTACAGAGCGGACATGGATCTAGCTCTTGAAGGATAAATGAGAATTTGCCAAATTAAGACTGGAATACTGCCTGGCCTGTGTGGCACAGTGGTTAATTGTCGAACTATGAACCAGGAGGTCATGGTTCAATTCCCAGTCAGGGCACATACCCAGGTTTCCGGCTGGATCCCCAGTGGGGAGCATGCAAGAGGCAGCTGATCAATGATTCCCTCTCATCACTGATGTTTCTATCCCTCTCTCCTTTCTTTCAGAAATGAATAAAAATTAAAAAATTAAAATTTAAAAATGATTAACCACAAAGGTATGGTACAGAGGGTTGGTTAGGAGAAGTCTTGTAAACTAGTGTGGCTAGAGAATAGGAGCTGGAGAGAATAGGTTACAGTAAGTGGGTGCCATGATGTGAAGATCATTGGATTCCATGCTGAAGAGTTTGGGTATCAAAAGGCCCTTTACACACAGGTGTGACATAACCAGTACCAACATCAGAAAGACCCGTCTGGCAACAGTGTCAGGGCTGGATTGGATAATCCGGTGCCTTAAACCCAGGCAGTGGTCCTGAGGCTGATGTGGGAAAGGGTGTAGGGAATAGTCCAGAGGTGAAATAAACAAGAACAAGTGGGCTGTGAGGGTGAGAGAAGAAACAAAAATCACCGAATTTTGACAACTGAACTATTGGTGGTACCATTAACAGACAATTCAAATAAGGAGAAACAGGGTGAGGTGGTAGGTGGGTCCAGCCAGGTTCAGAGGATTGTTGGGAAGGCAGGACAGAGCCTAGGGTGGAGACAGAACAACCTTTGAGTGTCACTTCAGCAGGGACTACTGAGAGGAAATTTGGAGATCAGACTGAGTTATTCCCTCCAAATTTTAACTATCAAGACTAACTGATGCTAGCTGCAATGGTGTGACCTCATGACTTCAGCCTCCTGATCTATATCCTAACAGGCTTCTAGAGAGCTCTGTGCTTTCAGAAATGGCATGTTCCCAAATTGTTGAGGTCCCTCTGGGTAAAGGAAAGTTCTTAGATGTGGAAATTGTGAAGGGTGAAAAACTGACCGATTTTATACTGGTTTTTATGTCTTGCCCTTACTAGGGGTATTTACCTTTAATAGACAGGACTTTTGTTCCTTGATCCTCGGGAATGAATCTGTTAGTAGAAATATTTCCTCTCTCTGGATCCAGCTCAAAGAAATGCATATGGCTGCCCTCAAATTACAACATATAGTCCACAACTCCCCTCACTTCTTAGTGATCCAGACCACCTAGTCCTCACTCAGGCTTGCTGAGGAGTGGTGCAGAAAGAGGTGGGTGTGGTCAGAGCCCCTCTTGATGTAGGGAGGGTATCTGTGTTGTCTCTACTCTAAAATGAAAGTCAAAAATCATACTAATTATGTTGTTTGGTATAATTTGCATTTATTTAATAAATTTTGTTTTTCCAACCTCTGTGGTCACAGTTACACAAAATATCCTTATGATACTGTGTTAATCAAATTCAGTCACATCTATATCCTGGCCGGTGTGACTTGGTTGAGCATCATCCCATGTACCGATACGTTGCAAGTTTGATGCCCAGTCAGGACACATGCCCAGGTTGTGGGCTCATGCAGGAGGCAGCAGGTCAATGTTTCTCACATTTTTAAAAATTCAACCACATCTACGTGATGAAATAAATTCTTTACAGCTATTAATAACCATGTTTTTTAATAAGCCAACTGTGGAGATGTTGAGCAGGTAGTTAGATAACACTTGCAGAGCTAAGGGAAGCATTTCAGACTATGGGAGATGTCAAATGTAAAATGGGAGTTATTCAGTATGAAGAGTGAAAAAGATTAAAATAACATGGGTCCCTGGAATACTGTATATACTCAAAACATGTTGATAAAATTTCTTAATGTGCAAATTGTCCGTGTATAGGGGACTGGTTAAAAAGACTATGGTGCGCCCCAGCCATGTAGCTCAGTTGGTTAGAGCATCGGCCTGATATGACAAGGTTACAGGTTTGATCCCAGGTCGAGGCACATATAAGAATCAACCAATGAGCCCTGGCCTGTGTAGCTCAGTTGGTTGGAGCATCATCCATGCACCGAAAGGCTGCCAGTTCAATTCCTGGTCAGGTCACATACCCAGGTTGCGGGTTCGATCCCTGGTCAGGGTTCATTCGGGAGGCAACCAATAGATGTTTCTGAAATCAATGTTTCTCTCTCTTTCCCTTCCTCTCTGTCTAGAATCAATAGAAACATATCCTTGGTGAGGATTTTTTTTAAAGTAGCAATATTACTTTTTTAAAAGAATCAACTAAAAAAAGAACTAAAAAAAAGAATCATCTAATGAATATATAAATAAGTAGAACAACAAAATCAGTGTTTCTTCTTTCCTCTCTAAAATCAATAAATAAAAACCACTATGCAACTTCCCACAATGAAATACTGTGGAGGATAAGCAAGTATGAGGAAGGGCTGCATTTATTGACATGGGCATTATCTCCAGGATGTATCAACTGAAAAAACAAGCTACTGAACAGAGTATATAATGTGCTGCCTTTTGTGCACAAAGGGTAGGAAATTACAAATACGTTTTTATTTTTGCATAAAGAAACTGGAAAGATACACTGGAAAGAAACTAAAAGTGATTAGCTATTGGAGTAAGACAGGGCAAGGGAAACAAGAGGGGACAGATATGGAACAAGGCTTTATATAGTCTTTAAACTTTGTTTGCTTTGTTGTTGTTTTAAATATATTTTTATTGATTTCAGAGAGGAAAGGAGAGGGTGAGAGAGATAGAAACATCAATGATGAGAGAAAAATCATTGGCCACTCCTGCACGCCCCATCCCCCCCACTGGGGATGAGCCCACAACCCGGGCATGTGCCCTTGACCAGAATCGAACCTGGGACCCTTCAGTCTGCAGGCCAACGCTCTATCCACTGAGCCAAACTACTAGGGCACTGCTTGTTGTTTTTAAAAAATATGTTTTTATTGATTTTGAGAGAGAGAGGGGAAGAGAGAGATAGAAACATCGATAAGAACCATCATCAATCGGCTGCCTCTTGCACGCCCCCTACTGGGAATTGAGCCAGCAATCTGGGTGTGTGCCCTGATTGGAATTCAAACCAGCAACCTCCTGGTGCACAAGATGATACTCCACCAATTGAGCCACATAGGCCAGGCAAGTAATTTGTTTTTTTAATCCTCACTGGAGGATATGCTTTTCATTGACTCTAAATAGAGAGGAAAGAAGAGGTAGAGGGAGAGAGAAACATTGATGTGAGAGAGAAGCATCGATTAGTTGCCTCCCAAATGAACCCCAATCGGGGATGGAACCCAAAACCTGGGTATGTGCCCTGACCGGGAATTGAACCAGGAATCAAACCTACGACTGTCAGTGCATGGGATGATTCTCTAACCAACTGAGCCACACCGGCCAGGGCTAGTCTTTAAATTTTTGAAGTTATTACTATTTAAAATTTATATCTATATATCTGATACATAAGACTAACCAAAAGCAAAATCATTACTTTTTTTAAAGTAATATTTTTATCTTGGATTGATTAGTTTGTCCTGAGCATGCCTTAGTACCCTAGAAATTGCATTTAGACTCCACTTTAAAAAATCTTGATCTAATTCCTAGCTTTCGCCTGCCTGTCACCCTCCTTTCCTCTCAGACCATTCTTCCTTCCTAACTTTCCTGCCCCAAGACTACAGAGGAGAGAGAACTACTGGATTATTACACTCAAAGTCCTTGAAAATCATAACAGAACCTGAGTAGATAGTGCTTAACTACATGTTAAAACCCCGGGGCTTGCCCTGGCTGGTCTGGCTCAATGGACAGAGCGTCAGCCTGCAGACTGAAAGGTCCCAGGCTTGAGTCTGCTCAAGGGCACATGCCTGGGTTGTGGGCTCAATCCCCAGTAGGGGGCGTGCAGGTGGCAGCCAATCAATGATTCTCTCCCATCATTGATGTTTCTATCTCTCTTTCCCTCTCCCTTCCTCTCTGAAATCAATAAAAATATATTTTAAAAAAACAACACGAGCCGAAACCGGTTTGGCTCAGTGGATAGAGCATCGGTCTGCGGACTGAAAGGTCCCAGGTTCGATTCCAGTCAAGGGCATGTACATTGGTTGCAGGCACATCCCCGGTAGGGGGTGTGCAGGAGGCAGCTGGTCGATGTTTCTCTCTCATCGATGTTTCTAGCTCTCTGTCCCTCTCCCTTCCTCTCTGTAAAAAATCAATAAAATATATTTAAAAAAAAACACACGAGGCTTAAGAACCACTGTTAAACCAAAGTGTGTAGTGGAAGGTGGTAATTTGACTGGGAGCACTCCCACTCCCCCCCCCCTACCCCCCAGCTGTATCCCCTGTGTAGTTCACTCTCTTTCCTTGCACTCCAACGCTTGGGCCACAGCCAGGCCCAAAGGCAACATGCAAAGGAGCTTGGGCCTGAGGGACCAAAAAACTAGGCAGCGCCAGAACAAGTCAGAGACACCCATTTCATATTTTTAAAACTTGCATTAACATCAGGGCTATTCTGGCCTGGGCTGTGCCTTCAAGTAGAAACGGAGAGATGGTACAGAGTAAGGAATGTAGGGTAGGATCAGAACTGAGACTAGAACATGGATATTTACCCAGAAAAAAAAATGTTTTTCATTTTTCTCAACATAGTCCCTGGAATATCATCTAAAATTGTTTTATGAGCATTTACAAATTATTTTATGTAACTGGATGGCTAAAAAAAATCAACTGAGATGCACTGTTTTATTTTAAAAGAACATGAATAAACATAATATTTGCCACCATCCTATGTGCCAGATCCCAGGCATTTTACCTGGACTACCTCAACTGGTTTCTACACTCTAGAAATATTACTGTCTCCATCATTCAGAAAAGAGTCATGCTATAGCACAACTCTAGTGGAAACATTGTAAGGTCCAGTCGTTGAAGTCACCCTGAGCCCTTGCTAACTCCCTCATTGGGTTGCAGAATCTGTGCTATTCACTTTAATACATTTGTAATGTGCATCCTTGGCCAGTAGGTGGTGCCACGAAACCATCTGTGACATAATTAGGGCTTGCCTAAAGTTCTGACAGCATCAGTGGCAAATCCTGCATTTACTGTGGCGTCCTTTTTTTGTGGAGGGGAATTCTGTGTTGGTCTATAAAAAAGACTGTAAGACTTTTAAAGAATATACACTGACTATGATAACTAGGGAACCAAAGTGGGGAGAGGAGACAAAAAATCCAACATGCAGTTGGTCAAGAAACGTGTTATGACGGGTGGACGGAATCTGATCAGTCTTTGGCAAACCCTAAGCCAGGGTCCACATGAGGAAATTTAAAAGAAGACTGTAGATGGAAAGAAGAAGACATATGGCATGAGTACACAGGTAGGAGCTATTCTATCCAGAGGGGGAGCTGAGGCTGAGGAGAAGGGCAGCTTGCAGCATCCCAGGATTTTCTCCATGGAGCAAGAGGTCTCCAGTGATTAGGGAAAAGCGGCTTTAAGGTCCTGCACTTCCTCAGAGTAAGATTATACTTCTCCTACATCGTGCACACCCACCATTCCAGAATCTCCCCTCTGGTTCCTTAGCTCGCTCAGCACACACCGTCTTTTCCTAAGGTCTGTACATTCTGCCCCGAGCAGTATCTTCAGCCATGAACAACTTGTAGCTGTCCAGGAGGTAACCAGAGATCAATTCAAAACACATTTATGGAAATTCCAGACTGTTGCCAGCATGAGTGGGGAGAACCATGGCATTCAAAAATTGAAGGTCATGTAATTCAAACTCTCTCAATTGACAGATGAGGAAAGAGGCATATAACAAATCACTGGCAGAAAAAAGGGCCAGAACCCAGGGATTTTGCCTCAGTTGACCCATCACTTCATTTCTGCACCTGTAATGCTATCTAAAGCAGTGGTCGCCAACTGGTGGTCCGCGGACCACTGGTGGTCCGTGAGGCCCGAAAGGTTGGCAACCGCTGATGTAAAGGAAGCAAATTGATGCTAGTTTCTTTTTTTTTTTTTATTGATTTCAGAGAGGAAGAGATAGAAACATCAGTGATGAGAGAATCATTGATTGGATGCCTCCTGCATGCTCCACACTGGGGGTCAAGACCGCAATCCAGGCATGTGCCCTGACCAGGAATCGAACCATGACCTCCTGTTCTAAGTCAGTGCTCAACCTCTGATCCACACCAGCCGGGCAATACTAGCTTCTTTTATGATTCACTAAACTTCTGATCAAAAAGAACCTTTTGCAGGCCTGTTTTAGATTTTTAAATAACATTTGCTGATAGCTTTCATGTCAATAATCACTGATATTATTCCTGGTCATTGAAAATATATAAAACTGGCCCAGCTGGTGTGGCTCAGTGGTTGAGCATCGATCCATGAACCAAAAGGTCCTCAGTTCAATTACCAGTCAGAACACATGCCCGAGCTGCAGGCTCAGTCCTCAGTGGGGAGCATGTAGGAGGCAGCCAGAGGATGTTTCTCTCTCATCGATGTTTCTATCTCTCCCTCTCACTCCCCCGCCCCTTTTAAAAAATATATTTTTATTGATTTCAGAGAGGAAGGGAGAGATAGAAACATCAATGATGAGAGAGTTATTGATCAGCTGCCTCCTCCATGCCCCACACTGGGGATCGAGCCCACAACCCAGGCATGTGCCCTCACTGGGACTCGAACCATGACCTCCTGCTTCATGGGTTGATGCTCATCCACTGAGCCATGATGGCTGGGCCCTTCCTCTCTCTCTCTCTTTTTAAAAAAAAATATATTTTATTGATTTTTTTTTACAGAGAAGAAGGGAGAGGGATAGAGAATTAGAAACATGGATGAGAGAGAAACATCGACCAGCTGCCTCCTGCACACCCCCTACTGGGGATGTGCCTGCAACCAAGGTACATGCCCTTGACCGGAATCGAACCTGGGACCTTTCAGTCCGCAGGCCGATGCTCTATCCACTGAGCCAAACCGGTTAGGCTCTTCCTCTCTCTTTAAAGTTTCTAAAAACATACATATTTTTTAAAGTATATAAAACTGGCCCGACTCTATGAGAGTTTATAGTGATGCTTCCTTAAAGATTAGTCCACTATTGCCAAGTGATGAAATGTATTATTACAGAACATGACAGAAGGAACTATGTAATGGATGGGACTTTGAAAAGAAGACTGGCGACACCTCGTTTTTATATAAATTATTTTTTATTTCTATAGCATACAAAAGGTATAAATATGACTTATGTAAAACCAATCACCTACACATTCAAGCAGCAAGTACATGAAGCTGGGGTATAAATCTCTTAGCCAGAGTGAGCAGGAAGAAGCAGGGTTAGATCTGGTCAGGCCATGAGACTTCCTTCTCCAGATGTTGTCAATTACTGCATCCAGAGATAACTGAACGGCTTTGTTTTCAAGGAGGGCAGCTCGTTTGACAGTACACGAGGAAGGTGGTGCCAGAGGTCTGAAGGGCTTTGGGCACTTCTATGAAGGAGGCACTTGATGGGAAGCAGGCATGCCTGAGATAGAAACCAATCTTGTCAAAACACAGCAAGGACTTTCCAGCGGGGGACAAGGGCCTTTTCATCTCCCAGACTCTGCTTTCACACTGCTATTTGATGTGGAGCACAGGGCAACAGGAAGCGAAGGCAAGAAGGAAGTCCACAGAAGGGAACCAGAATGGCACAACAGCCACTGAGTCCTTGGCCCATGCCGGCAAACAGCTAAATGCACAAAGTCTTGGGAGCTGAGCAATACTGAATGCAGAACTCACACAGGTACTGGATTCAGATACACTCTGAGACCGGTGAGCTGGTAGCAGAGTCGTTGGGAGGTGCTAATAACCTGAACAACTTAGCAAAACTCCTGATCTGTGAGGAAGAGTGACAAGAGCTTGATCTGTACCAGTGAACTAGGCTTTAGTGGCTAATATTTATGTCAAGAAGAAAGGCCCGAAGTGCTGCCCAACAAGGTCCACAGAGCTCAGTCAGCTGGCTGGTCCTCACCAAGCCGCGCCTGCCACCTCCCGTGATGACGACAATGGAAGTTTTGGTACATAATGATCTCTTACTTCTTACATGGTCTAAAGGCATGTGTGTCCTTCTCTACTAACGTCTCCTAGTTACACAGCTGTGGGAGGCACTCCTGGATGAAAAGTGAAGGCAACTGTCAAACTACTCTCAGTCTTAATTAGACGAAATCACCTCTTAGGTTTTTGTTTTCAGTCTAAACTGAAATTAAGACAACTATATAAAATTCTCACATCACTGATCACAAATTTGGCCATAGCCACTCTGACTGAGATTGGTGCCAGCCAGTCTGCTCCGAGGGAAGAAAGGGAAGAGGGGGACTGCAGCATCAGGACCTCCAAGCATCGTGGGGACTGTGAGGTAACTCTTAAGCAACAAGTACCACACTCCCTGTGATGAAGACAATGCAATTCTAGGCTAATTTCCTACTGTGCATTAGCTCTTCTCTCAGGGTAGGTAAAGTGGCTGGCAGTGCCTTGTCCCATGGGTGTGTCGGGTAGGATAGCAGAATTAAGCCACCTGTGTGGACAAAATTATCACGGACTTGGGGTTTCCCAGTTCTGATGGTAAATGATATCCTAGGAACCATCGTCACCAAAACAAGGTAATGCTTTGTAACAGTGAATGCAGCCGAGTGACTCTTTGGATCCAATCTGCTATTGCTTCCTAGAGATACCCATTTCCCACTCAGATAATCTCATGATGACAAGCCCATTTTGGAAATGCCCAAGTCCAGCGAGTATAGAGATACACCGGAAGCAGAGGTTGGGAAACTACAGCCCACAGGCCAAATCTGGCTGCTGCCTGTTTCACTGGAACACGGTCACACTCGCTCCTGTATGAACAGACTAGGGCTGCTTTTGCAATGACAGAACTGGGTAATTGCAAGAGAGACGATCTGGCCGTTTATTGAAAACAATTGCAGACCTAGAGACTAAAGTGAATTTAGGGAACTGTCCCTTCTCTGAAAAGGTCTTCAAAAGAGAGACCCAAGCATCTAATTATTAGAACCTGATTCTAGCTGCAAGTTTCCAAGCACAGGAAATCCAACTTTTGAGGCACAGAATCTGTTAGGGACAATAACCTCAGGATTCAGAATGTGTTCTGGACAAGAACCTTCCTGTACTTTGAATAATGTCTCACCTATGTTAAACTGCACCCCTTGACCAGATCTGTGAAAGGCAGAGAGGTGTGTGTGTGTACATATGTATATATGTACATACATATACGTATAGCTACATATACGTACATACATTCGGGGATTATTCCAAGAGGGACAGACTGTCTCTTTTTATGCCCTGGGCCAAGAGCCAGGGAGGCAATATCTGCTCCCGAAAGCTCTATAGTGAGGAAGTCCAGCTGTGTACGTGCTTCTGTCTCATTCACACGCCAGCTTACTGTCAAAGCTAGAAAGCCCAATGGCGAAGGCCTGGAGTGCACACAGCGGGTAGTTGTAGTCCAGAGTGAACACATCGTCTGCCACACGTCCAAACTGCATGACAATATAGTCAGCTAGAAGCAGAGGGAAAATATGACGTTAGAAGATAATGTGGTTGTACTGGGGAAAGCCTCCGAATAGGTCAGTTACAGTTAATCAGCGGGTCTCTTTAAAATGGGCAACTTTTAGAAGAATGGAAAGATTTATTAAAAAGAATATCTGCTAACCATGAGCAAAGTTTCTATTATGATTCCTCTCAACTACAGGGGACGGGAGGCTCCTCCTGACCAGATGAAAGGGAAAGAGGAGAGAAAAGTCGAGAGCAGCTGGCTGGGGACAGTACAAGCTCCGTGAGCTAGAGCTGCCAGGATCCTTTACTGGGTGAGTGAGGGTCATTTGCATTTGCTTCCCAAACAGCCTCCTCTACGACTTCTCTGGTTGGCCACAGGGAGAAATCTCTCACTCTCTTCAGCCCTCCTCAAGACAATAGTTCAAAAGTTTTATTGTAACACTGTTGTAAATCATTTCTTTCTCAGATAATTCTCTCCTGAATGTAGGTTCCTATCAGTGACAGGAAGTGTTCATTTCCCCACCATGTAAGAATAGCCTCCCTCCCATTCCCAACCAGCCCTTCCTGTGGCTTACGGTCATTTTCGTGGACTATCTGGAAGTTCTTCACAGATGCCTGAGTGACCCGGCCATGGAAGTTCAGGACATAGGACTGAGTGTCATCATTCCACACTGGGGCCTTGTTGTGCAGCTCAATCAAGTTTTCCATGGTTTTGTTTTGCCATTTTGAAAGCAAGCTCTCATGGTCCTGTTTGAAAGGAAAATCATTACTCTGTACTGAGAACCATAAGAAACAATTTGCTTGCAACCCTGACGGAGAAGGTGGACAGGGGACTATTTCCTCCATTTCAGGAACAAAGTAAAGCAGAAACAAAGAAAGCAAAAAATTAAGCTGGGGTTTTTTATTCTTGAAGATTAGCATCTGTCTTTGCAGATTAAGAGGTTGCAAATCAAGCACTCTAGCAATTGCTCTGCAATGTACTTCTCCTGAGGTTCTGGAATGATGGCTCTCCTAAAGAAGAGTATGAGGGCCCTGGCCTTTGTGGCTCAGTTAGTTGGAGCATTATCCCTGGCACCAAAAGGTCACCGGTTCGATTCCTGGTCAGGGTACATGCTCAGGTTGTGGGTTCAGACCCCAGCTGGGGTGCCTACGGGAGAACCAATCGATATTTCTCTCTGACATCAATGTTTATCTCCCTCTCCCTTCATCTCTCTCTAAAAAAAAAAAATCAATTAAAATGTACAAATAAATTAAATAATTACATAAATAAGAGTATGAGCAATACTCCAGTTCTGGAAGAATCAATAATTTTTGGATTGACTCTTCTATATTGTATTCTTGTCTTTTAGAATCCTTTGCTGATTAAATATATTCTTACATTTTGTGGCCGAAATGGGATCCGTTCATGATTCATATTCATCCCTGGAATGATCACAGACATCTTCCTAGGACCTTTAAATCCAAACACATTTGTCTCCTGAAAGATAGGTAAATAAGACAGAAATGAAAACAAGACCACATTCTTCATGCAAGACTCACTTGGGCATGTAAAATGCTGACAATGTCAAGAGTACTAAAGCTGCTTATTACTGTAGTTTAAACAAAGAGACAGATAATCAAAACCAGGATCATAATTATTTTTCTCTTTTTTAAACCTAATTTGAACATTTGAATTTAAAATAGATATACTGGCTTGAAAATTTACTCTTATTCTTTAATCTTAAATAAACTTTGAGATAACTGCGAGCAAACTGTCCAATTTTGTCATCGATAAATATTTTTGTCCCAATGAGGGTATAGCACTTTCTGATCTACAGTGAGAATTACGTGTAAATTAAATGGAGTCTGTATCAGGAGGTAAAATCTCAAATGCCTGTCAAGCCAGGCAGATTATATGTATAAAATAAGCACATCAAATAGGTGGATATATGTTTGTGTGTATATTCATATACATATGCACATGTACACACATGAAAGTCATGCATAGTCATGCACGTTGAGACTTTGGGATCAAGCAACAACTGAAAGGAAGCACCGGGTGCCATGCAGACGTACACAAAGGAATGTCAACCACATCCAGTGGTCAGGAAAGACTGCTCTGGTGACATCAGCTGATATGGTAAAGGCAAGGAAGGGAAAAGGGAAGGCTCTCAGGAGAGGGAAGATCATACGGTGGATAAAACAGGAGAGTTGTGTGGACAGAATGATGGCAACAGGAGGGAGAGTTCCACTAGGACAGTCTGAAAGGAAAGGCTAAAGTGTTAGGGCTTTATTCTGTACACAATGGGAAGTCATACAAGATTTGAAACAGGAGAACAGCAGGTTCAACTGGAGTTCTGTTTTAGGAAGATTTATCTGGCAGCAGTATAGAATAAACTAGATAGAAAAGACTAAAAGCAAAGAGATCAATTTGTAATTTATTGTAGCCTCTGGCCAATGGATTAAGAGGTCATGAAGGTCTGTGGTAATCCAATGGCATTAGGAAAAGAGAAGGCAAAACATATTACACAGTAAAAGAATAAATGAACTTGGCAATTCATAAATAAAACTTGAATAGAGAAAATGATTCCAGTAACAGAAAAGGGGATCACAGAAATAGAAACAAGCTTGGGAGGGAGGATTATGAGTTCAGTGTAGGTTAAGTTCAGTGTGGGTCCAGCAGGACATCAGGAAGTTAAGGAAAAGAGTACATTCCGAGGACAGCACTTACATAACAGATGGCTGCCAGCTCCTGCCGGCTGTGGGCCTTTTCTCGGGCCTTGGCTGGGCTGACACCATGGTCATAAACTGTAAACTTGGTCCCCATGAGGTTGGATCTAGAATCAAAAGAAATAATCATCATAATGATCTATATATTTTTTTCTTCCACAAACACAATCTAGGAGAGGTGTGTAACAGAGTAACTGCCTGTTCTCCAAATATCTAAATGTTCCTCATCACTTTTCAAAGATCTCTCATTAAAACAATGAAAGGACTTAGATTTTCTTTTAACTTATTATTCTTTATATTATACAACATTAATATATGCTCATTGTAAAAAAGATATAGATTTTTCTGAAACTACAGTGTTAACCCAAAAATAAAAGGCTGAGCGAGAGGCAACAAGTATTTATTTGAGATTAAAAAAAAAAAAAAAGAATAGCTATTTGGGAAGCACTGTTGGTGCTGCCATTAGGAGATAAAGGCAAGAGCTATATATGAGAAAGGGAAGGGGAACAATTACATCACTATGGGGGAGGCACTGCTATTAGTGCAGATAAGCTAGCATAGTGACACTAATTCACAACAGTGTTTTTAATTCTTAGTCAAACAGCCATCAGTCTGGTAGTCATACTATCTGCTTTCTTGTTATCTTGGCACAATACCGTTTTAGGCCCAGTCCAAAGGTTATTTTGCCCTGTTTTAACATTTCAAAGGTTTGAGGCATAAGACATGCAAGTCAATTCCTCTGGGGTGGCAGCTCTCTCTCTCTCTCTCTCTTTTTTTTTTATTGTCTACAGTTTTACATATGTCTCCTTTTCCCCCAATTGACAACACCTCCCCCCCCCCCCACCCAGTCATTCCCACCCCAGGCAAGCCCCCACCACCCCAGTGTCTGTGTCCATTGTCTGAGTCCATTTTCAAGTGGCTCCATTTATATTATTTTTTACAATAAGAATAAAAGTACCAGAAAGAATAGGATAGTGATACAAGGATGCTTTCACCTGAGTTTGCCAACATAACTTTCCCCTTCACGAGATAAATCTGTTGGATCAGTGGAGATAAGGTAGTTGGATGTTTTGCTCTTTTTCCGTTTTCTACCAGCAAGAAGAAATATCTGGAAAAAGAGAAAAAAAGGTCAGTTAAAAATGAAGTCAAGAGAATTGCTATGGTTTGTTCTACCTTCTCACTTTGCAGCCCCTGCCCAAGGTGCAGCCGTCCTCGATGCCGTCCATCAGCAGCAGCTTCTTTGGCCCAGGCCTGAGACAATGCCAATGCCCCCGGCGGTGGGGACAAGGCCACCGGCACAGAGCAACATCGGCCAGCCACTCTACAGTGACAGTGTGGGGCTTGCTGATCTTGTTCCCTCAGTCGCCTGGCCACACAAGGACTACGGAGAAGTAGGTCAGCATGACGGCCCCACGGATGGCAGTAGCTACTTCCCTGTGGCATGTAACACCCTGACCAGCATGTCCGTTGCATTCCCAATGGTGACAAATGCCTTGAACCTGGTCTGCTGGCCAGCACGAGTCTGCTTTTACAAGGACATAATCTTTAAAAACCTCATCCTTGAAGAATGCCCCTACGAAAAAAAATCAACCATCTCAGATTCCTTGATGGGCAGGCAGAAGAGAGAGATCTTCTCCAGGGATTTAACTGTGTCTTTGACCAGGCGACTGAGCTTAGTGAAGGGCATCACCCCTTGGCCTTGGCCTTGGCCTTGCCTCACAAACTCCGTGGCCTCAATCCCCACCATAGACAGAAGTCACTTGGGCCTCCCACCACGACCCACAGGGTCTCATCCTACCTCAGCACCAGTGTCATCACCACTTGGCATTTTCTCAGAGAAGACCAATCTGTGGGTCTTGATCCCTTTTCCCTCATAATGCTTCTCAGAATTCACTATCAGTATTTCCCCACTATGTAACTTTTCTAAATTCACTAGCTTGGTTCTCTGTAAAACTTTATCCCTAAAAACATCTAGTGACTTTTTTAAAAAGCTTCATCCAATTCCATGAATAAGAGTCTTTACAACTTTACGGGAGACAGGATCCTAAATACCTAACCTTCCCATTCTTTACTGACACTGCGGTCCTAATATTCCTTTTTGCATTTTATTGGGGGTTTTTCTTTGTATTTTTTAAAATTTTGTGATTTTAGCCCAGCCAGTGTGGCTCCATGGTTGAGCATCAACCTATGAACCAGGAGGTCACGGTTTGATTGCCAGTTGGGGCATATAGCCTGAGTTGTGGGCTAGATCCCTACTGTGGGGCATGCAGGAGGCAGCTGATCAATGATTCTCTCTCATCATTGATGTTTCTATCTCCCTCTCGTCCCTTCCTCTCTGAAATAAATAAAAATATATTTTAAAAAACTTTTCAGATGAATACTCTCTTTATGCTTCCTTGCTAAAACCCTATTGGACTTAGACAATAACAGGGAAGCAGAAGAGTTGGAGTAGTTAACGGGAGACTTTGGAATCAAACATATGGATTTGAATCTGGCTCTTAAACCCCAGTTACTTTGTCCATAAAGCAGGGATATACATCCTATCTTACCAGGCTGTCATAAGAATTGTAGGTGATAATTTATATAAAGCATTTAGGACATACCTGGTACATCATAAACATTCAATAAATAGTGGTAATTATAACCATGATATTTACTATCACCATCTAATGTATAGGACCCTAAAATCATCCACTTAGACCTGGTATTAATACAAAATAAATTGTTCATTAGCAAGTATAAACTGTCTCAAACATAGGTACAAAGTAAGTTAGAATTTCTAGGGTGAGAAACAATATTTTTCATTTGTATATTCTTCTATATTTCTAATTCCTTCTATTCTCTAAAACTTGCTCTTTTGCCCTGGCCAGTGTTGCTCTATGGTTAGAGTGTTGTCCTGTGCACCAAAGGGTCATGGGTTTGATTCCTGGTCAGGGTACAGGTTTCAAGCAGCTGATCAGTGATTCTCTCTCATCATTTATGTTTAGATCTCCCTCTCCTGTACTCTCTCTGAAATCAATAAAAACCAAAAAGAATCAACCAATGAATGCATAAGTAGAACAACAAATTGATGTTTCTCTCTCTCTTTCTTCCTCTCTCTAAAATCAATAATTTTTAAAAAAAGAATCAATCCCAGCCAGTGTGGCACAGCAGTTGAGTGTAGACCTATAAACCAGGGGATCATGGTTTAATTCCTGGTCAGCGCACATGCCTGGGTTGCGGGCTTGATTCCCAGTAGAGGGCATGGAGGGGGCAGCTGATCCGTGATTCTCTCTCATCATTGATGTTTCTAGCTCTTTCTCCCTCTCCCTTCCTCTCTGAAATCAATAGCAATATATATATTTTTAAAAGAATCAATTCTCATACCTTCCGATTTTCATCCTTTTCCAAGTGCATAAAGTAAGTGGGGAAGAGACCCCGATCCATTCCTTTTTTATCCCTGGTTATCCGACACTTTACTGTGACACCTCGAGGAGCAGAACTATAAGCAAAATCCTCTAAATTCTTTACTTCTCCCAGCTGGTTATCAGTTTGTTGGGCTGAAGTACCTGAAGCTCCTGTATCCTGAGAGAATAGCCATACATGAGCAAAGGAGGTAGAGTCAGAAAAACCTCATACTCTCTTTGAGAAGTACTTAATGGAGAAAATAGCTTAGATTTATACCCCTATGTCTTCAGTCTTCTGACAAAATAATAGAAAACTCTGAGGAGTTAGGTAAGTATATGAATACTGGGAGTGATGAAGGAGCTAAGTATGAAAATGGGATATAGTGTCACAATAGCTGGCTTGAGACATGAAATTAGAGGTCATGAACTTTACGTCTAAATTAGAGCTTAAATCTTTTGAAGCAACCCTCATTCAGTAATGGTATTTAAATACTGAATGTATATTTGGGAAATAAATTTGCTCCAAAGGAAGAAGTTTCAGGTCAACATACCATGGTTGATTTCTGGCTGGATGCAGAACTGGGTCTCTCTGCCTCTGAACATGGTGAATGAGATAATTTTTTTCCTTCTTCTTCCTCCCCATCAGTCTCCTCATCAAAGTTCAAACTACCTGAGATACCTAGCAGAAAAAGAAGAACTGTCAACAAAAGTCCTTTTAAAAATCAGAGTTTTATTTTGGGATGATGAAAAAGTTCTGGAACCCTTGTGCATTGCTGGTGGCAAGTAAAATTGAGTGGAAATCATTATGGTGGTTCCTAAAAAAATTAAATACAGAGTTACCATATGACCCAGCAATTCCACTTCTGAGTATATACACAAAAGAACTGAAAGCAGAGACTCAGATACTTGTGCACCAATGTTCACAGCAGCATTATTCACTATATTCAAAAGGTGGAAACAACCCAAATTCCCACCAACTGATGAAAGATAAACAAATTGTGGTACATACATACAACGGGCTATTAGTCAGCCATAAAAAGGAATGAAATTCTGATACACGCCATAACCTGAGTGAATCATGAAGACATTCTGCTTAGTGAAATAAGCCAGACACAAAAGGACAAATACTGCCATTGATTGCACTTACATGAAGCACCTAGAATAGTCAAATTCATAGAGACAGAAAGTAGAATGGTGGTTAGCAGGAGCTGAGGAGAGAGGAGAATGGGGAGTTATTATTTAATAGATACAGTTTTTTATTTTGGGATATTGAAAAAGTTCTGGAGATGGGTAGTGATGATAATTGCACAACAATGTGAATGTACTTAATGCCACAGAACTACCACAAAATGGTTAAAATGTATATTTTACCAAAATAAAAAAATTCAATGATCCATTGTTATCTAAATCAGTCACTTTCTCCTCTATATTTTGTTCATTTCTAGTCTAATTAATTCAAGTTGAGAATATCTGAAATACTATTACTTTGAATTCATGAAGCACCTCTTACAGAAAATTTAAAACTATTTTATTAAAAACTATGTTTTATTAATCAATGTCACCCCCAACAAATTTAATTTTTAAAAAACTATGCTTTTATTTTATCCTCATATTTATAAGAGTTTGAAGAGGGGATACTAGTAGTTTTATTTTTTGTTTTGTTTTTTACTTGTTTATGGAACATACCAGGAAAGGAACACAAACATAAAGTGTGATGTATGTTATATAAGAAGTAGGGTACTCACATCTAAAATAATAAAAGCACAATATGCTAATTAGACCAGAAGTCCTTCCAGATGACCTTCCGGAAAATCTTCTGGAGAAGCCGGGGCTGCGAGGGAAGCCCGGGTCCCGGGTACCTGCCGGCAGCTAAAGGGAAGCCTGGGTCCTAGGTGCCAGAGGGAAGCCAGTGCTGGCAGCCTACTCTTGCACGAATTTCATGCATCCGGCCTCTAGTTCACATATAAAAGTATGAGGCTCAGGGCGAGAAAAAGAGGCAAAGCTAAGACCTAAACTAAATTTCCTTTTTTGCTTAGTCTATAGGGTGAAGTTATCCATCATGTAACAGTTAAAATAGCCCCCAAATCATTAATTTATAAGTAGATTTAACAACAAGCAGTGTGGTTTTTTTTCTCCAAACCATTTCCTACCCACATTCAGAGTGGGGACAAATATGATCTACTTTTACACAGTTAACTAATAAATTGGTGTTAGCTTTTCTCAAGGACACACAAAGATAAAGGCCAATCAAAAGAGTCATCTCAAGTGAAAACATATTTTCACACAAATACTTATACATGAATGTTCACGGCAACATTATTCATAATAGTCAGAAGTGGAAAACAACCCAACTGTCCATCAACTGATGAAGAGATAAACAAAATATGGCATATCCATACAATGTAATGTCATTCAACAATAAAATGGAATGAAGTACTGATACCTGCTACAACACAATGAACACTGAAAAAACTAAGTGAAAGAAGCCAGTCATGAAGGACCACAGAGTGTATGATTCTATTTATATGAAATGCCAGGAATAGGCAAATCCAGAGATAGAAGGAAAGTAGACTGGTAGTTGCTTGGGGTGGAGGGGGTTAGAGAGAAATGGGGAGTGATTGGTAATAGGTATGAAGTTTGTTTTGGGGATCATGAAAATGTTCTAAAATTGTGATGACGGTTGCAAACCTCTGGGAATATACTAAAAACCAATGAATTGTTCACTTTAAATGAGTAAATTGTATGGTATGTGAATTATCCATATATATAAAGAGCCAGGGTCTATAACGTCCAAAACAACCAAACAGATGACCGAACACTGGAAGTCAGTCCTGCAGTCAGGGCAACCCAGCACTGACTGCCAAAGGGCTGTGGATCAGGCCTGGAGAGAGGCACGGAGAGAGAAGCAGGGTCTGATCCACAGCCTCTGTGGCAGTTGTTGATCAGCCCTTGCCTCTCTTTCTCTCTGGGCCTTGCCAGCAGCTGTGGGGGCTGCTGATCAGCCCCGCCTCTGATTAGGCCCAGAGATAGGCCCGGAGACTGGCATAGAAACCGACCAATCAGAACCAAATCTGGGTGAACTGTGAGGAGCCAATGGCTACTTAGGAGGCAGAGCTTTTGACACTGACTGGCATAGAAATCAACCAATCAGAACCAAATCTGGGTGAACTGCGAGAAGCCAATGGCTGCCTAGGAGGTTGATAGAAATCAACCAATCAGAACCTAATCTGGGTGAACTATGAAGGCAGAACCTAAAGTGGGGGCTGAGGAGGGGTTTTAAGGGCAACAGCTATTTGGTGTAAGGTGTAAGAAAGCGGTTCAAATTTTTAATGACTAGTTTGGCAGTATAGTGCATATGGCTGGCTATCAGTCCAGATATAGGGATTATGTATTTTTGTCTGCCAAGAGCATCTCCTCCTACTGAAAAGGCCACCCTCCCCACCCCCATTTAAGCAATGCTATCCTATATAATCTATCTATACTAATAAAAGGGTAATGTGCTAATTAGACCGGGTCGACCAGCCATCTTCCGGACGTCTGACTTCCTTCTGGACAAAGCCATAGTGGTAGAAGCTGAGGCAGAGGCAGTTAGGGGTGATAGGCCAGCAGGGGAGGGCAGTTGTGGGGGCGAGATCAGGCCAGCAAGAGGTCAGGGGCAATCAGGCCAGCAGGGGAGGCCAGTTGGGGCGAGATCAGGCCTGCAGGGGAGGGCAGTTAGGGGTGAGATCAGGCCTGCAGGGGAGGGCAGTTAGGGGCGATCAGGCAGGCAGGCAGAGGGGTTAGGGGCAATCAGGCAGGCAGGCAGAGGCAATTAGGGGTGATCAGGCAGGCAGGCAGAGGCAATTAGGGGTGATCAGGCAGGCAGGCAGAGGCAACTAGGGGCAATCAGGCAGGCAGGCAGGTGAGCAGTTAGGAGACAGAGGTCCCAGATTACAAGAGGGATGTCCAATTGTCGGGTTAGGCCCGATCCTGTAGGGATCCCACAGGGATCGGGCCTAAACTGGCAGTTGGACATCCCCCAAGGGGTCCCCGATTGGAGAGTTGGAGAGGGTGCAGGCTGGGCTGAGGGACCCCCCCACCCCGTGCATGAATTTCGTACACCAGGCCATTAGTATCTCAATAAAGCTATTATAAAAAAAACTGGAGACCCAGTGCACAAAATTCATGCACTCACAGGTGTCCCTCAGCCTGGTCTGTGCCCTCTCGCAGTCTGGGAGCCCTTGAGGGATGTCTGACTGCCAGCTTAGGCCCGCTCCCTGTGCGGGCCTAAGCCAGCAGACAGACATCCTTAGCACTGCTGCGGAGGTGGTAGAGAGCCGGCTCCTGCCACTGTTGCTGTGCTCGCCAGCCGTGAGCCCAACTCAGGGCTTCTGGCTAAGTGGCACTCCCCCTGTGGGAGTGCACTGACCACCAGGGAGCAGCTCCTGCATTGAGCATCTGCCCCCTGGTGGTCAGTGTGTGTCATAACGACTGGCTGTTCCACCATTTGGTCTATTTACATATTAGCATTTTATTATATAGGAGGGAGGGACTGACAGAGGTCAGAGGGGAGGGTGATGGACATAGACAAAGGTGTGGTGATGAACAGAGGTTGGGGGGGCTGGGTGGAGGAGGGTAAAGAGGGGGAAATGGGAGACATCTATAATAGTGTCAACAATAGAATAAAAACAACAACGATATACCACTACACTACACACCTATTAGGAGAAAAAAAAAGATACATATGAACTATGTATTTACTACTTTGATAAAATTTAAAAAGAAAGAATTTTGTCCAGAAAGGAGTGTTGTTGAAAATTTTTTTATTTTATTTTTTTATGGTAATGCTAAGGAAGCTTCAGAGTCCCTGTGAGGGCTGGATTTGTTCTGGGGGAAAGAGCAAGCAAGTTGCAACCAGCAGCATTTTGGATAACCTGCCTGAATTGATTTAAAATAGAAAGGGACAGATTCCCCAAGCCTATAGTTATTTGTAATTTATTTTCTTATTCTAAATAAAGTCATTTTTGAACCTTATTTAAAAAATCTGCCCCCCCAAAAAAATTAGGCCTCACAAAACCTGTTAGTCCCTGAGGGTCGGGGTCCCCAAAGGAGTTCGGATTAATTCATTATATTTACTTGCTCCTTTTAATTCTTGTTCTAGGGAGAGTGAGGACAGTTTTTTACTCAGTAATTTTTATAATAAGAATTGTATTGGAACCTACTCCTTCTTTGGCTGTTTACGGGTTTACCTTACTGGGAACTCAGAGACTAAGCCCTTTGAAGATAGGGATAGAGCTGTATTGTGTTTCTATAATACAGGCACAATGTTAATACAACTTTTATAAATATTTGTTGGAGAAACTGATAAATTTCAGTGCCATGAGGCATTACTTTTCCTTCTACTCCATCTCTTTACTGAGACTTTTGTGCAAAGCATAAAGCTGAGGGGATGGGAAGGTAGAGCAGAGTAAAGTTGCTTTATCCAAACCCTAGATCCCATACTTTGATTTTACATAGTAGATGCATTTCTGAATGACATTTTGAATTGGGTATATTAGATTTTGCTAATATCAACTCCCTTTACTCATAGAGATTATTTTTAATGATGTTTAAACATTTCGTACTATGAGGTGCAAAAATATTTTATTTCAAGAATCTTTGTGCATTCTTTCTGTAGTAAAGTGAATTATCAACATGGTACGTCTATTTGGGGGATCTGCTTAAAATGGGGCACACAAGTACTAAATTCGGCTCTAACAATGACTAATTTTCACACCACGTGTGGAGTTAGATGGCTATTGGACATAACCATTTCTTTTGGACCCTTTGCTCCCACAGCACCTGCCTCAACAAGAGGAGGTGTCCTGACCCTCCATGACCTCTTTGTCATGGCGTCCGCGGTGCGTCTATTGCCTGAGGCCTTGGCAGTCAGCTGGGCATTGACCTTCCCAAGATGGCGGCAACCTGGACAAATGCACATCAGGGGCGGGGTCCCATCGGCAGAGGCCAAGCAGGAAGGCACAGGGGGAGGGAGAGCTTTCAGGCAGGCCAGCTGAATTGGAGGACTTGCACCAGCAGCTTCCCTCCTCCTTTCCTCTCTTCCTGGGCCAGTGGCCGGACGGCTGAGGGGAGCGGGAGCCACTGGTGAGGCCGGGTGCAGGATCTCGAGGGTAGGGAGCCTGAGGTGCCAGTCCTGGCCGGGCGGGCGGCAACTTCTTTCCCCAGCTTTTGGAAGGTGTTGGGGGCGAGGACGTGTCCAAGCCTCTGCGCTGGGATGAGGCCTGGAAAGGAGGGAGGCTGCCCCCTTCCGCACTGCTGGGTGGGATGTTGCGGGGGAGGGGCTGTGGATCCCTAGCCCAGACCCACCCTCCCAGGGGCAGGTCGTGGGCTCAGGTGCTGTGGAGGCCACCGGACCCTTGGGGGCAGGAAGGAGCATCTGGGCCTGCCCTGCAGCGAGTCCCTGGCTCAGGTGTCTGAGTGGCAGGCGGGTAGTGAGTGGCGAAAACTGGCCCCAGGCCTGATAGCTGAGGCGTGCAAAAATTCTGCCCGGGCAGCACCAGGGCCACGAAGTTGTGGCAGATAAAAAAAGCGGTGGCATCTGTGGCCTCGACACTGGCGCACAGGTTCTGAGAACCTGGCAGGGTGCAGGCCACGCCTCTCCTGCCTCTGCCTGGCACGGGCTCCACCGCACTGCAAGAGCCACTGCGCTCCACCCCACCGCCGCGAACCACTGCTCGCAGGCCGGGGGGAGAGACCGAGAGGTGCTCAATGCACCTCATGGTGACCAGTCATTTGGTCATTACAGTCATCACAGACACTGGCTTTTTATATATATAGACTCTTTGGTTTGTGAAGAACATTTTTTCTTTTGTTTTCTAAAATTTTGTTTTGTTTTCTACCTTTTTTCATAGCAAAGGGTATAAAACTCTTGGGATCTCACTATCCTATGGATAGCTTCACTTAGTACCATGTTTTGAAATGCCATTTTTATACCAAGAACTCAGTTTATATGAATACTGGAGGCCCTGTGCATGAAATTCATGCACAGGTAGGGTCCTTATGCTTGGCCTGCGATCAGAGCTGATCAGGTTCCCCACCTCCCCGCCTCTTCCTTCCCTCACTCCCTCAGCACCCTGCTCACCCACCATATTCCGCGCCACCCTCTGGTGGTCAGTGCACATCATAGCGAGCGCTCAAACTCCCGTTCTCCCAGTCAAACTCCCAAGGGGACACTTTGCATATTAGCCTTTTATATATATAGACTAGAGGACTGGTGCACGAAATTCGTGCACAGGGGGGTGGAGGGTGTCCCTCAGGCCGGCCTGCACCCTCTCCAATCTGGGACCCCTCGAAGGAAGTCCTACTGCTGGTTTACAGGGATCAGGCCTAAACCGGCAGTCAGACATCCCTCTCGCAATTTGGGACTGCTGGCTCCTAACTGCTCACCTGCCTGCCTGCCTGCCTGATTGCCCCTAACCACTCTGCCTGATGGCCTGCTAGCCCCCAAATGTCCCCCCGCCAGCCTGATCACCCCCAACTGCCCCTGTGCCAGTGTGCTCGCCTCCAACTGCCTCCCCTGCCGGCCTGCTCACCCCCAGCAGAGTGATGGTTAATTTGCATGTTTCTCTTTTATTAGTGTAGATATGTCTTAAGATAGAGACGAAAGATTTTTCCAAAACTTGTAAACCAAGCAAATTGGATACACTTAAGGGACATAATCTGCCAAAGTGACACTTCTTAGATCCTAATCAAGAAAGCACTTAATGGGTTTTATGGCAAGATGCAAACTGTTGAGACGTGAAAAGGCAATGATATAACTGGCACTGAAAAGCAGATTATGAGAAAGATCAAAGTAGTAGTTACTTAGGGCAGTAAAGGAGAACGAATGAGACAGTAAGGGAGAAAGAACTAGATTAAGGATCAGAAAGTCTAGGTTTACCACTCTTCAGCTAGATGACTTGGGGTAAGTAATTTAGCTTTTGGTTAAACTGAAAAGTTCTCTTTGCTCTTTCTTTTGTAAAATATAGTGGTAGTAAAGTCATAGGTAAGCATCACATTCATATTACAGACAGGGAAACTGAGGCAGAGAAAGATAAGGTGTTTTTCTCCTTTTCCAGCCAGATGTGGCAGAGCTATGCTCTAATCCATTTCACTACACTGCCTTTGCCACACCCCACACTCTAGTCATCTGTCCCAGTTTGCACAAACATATATCATGTTTTTCTAGTTGATGCCTTTGTACATGTTATTGCTTCTACCCAAATTTGACACCTAAACTGTCAGTGTGATCTAGGCCAAATTATTTAGTCTCTCTCTGAGAAAAAGTTTCTTACATGTAACATGAGAGACTAATATATATAATCTCTCAAAGTACTGTTACAAATATTAAATTAATTGAGGTAATATATGTCAAATGCCTGACATACCAAAGACATTCTAAGTATCGGTTTCTAGCTGCTTGCACAGGTGACACTAGCGCACAGGAGGACATGCATCCTTCAGAGTTCTGCTTACGCATCACCTTGTTTTGCTGCCTCTCTTGTCCCTTTTTAATTGCCCTGGCAGTGTAATTCTACCTCTCCCTTAGTTTTACTCTGGCATATGCCACATTATAACTCTATGACAGACCATCAGCCAAACCATCTCCTAAGTAGTTTTCCTGCTTTCCAGACGTGCCCCACCTCCACTTCATTCTTTATGGTGCTGAGTAATTTTCCTACAACCCAAATCAGTCGATATAATTTCTCAGCTTAAAATTCCTCATCAGCTCCTATTACTCTTCAGATAAAGTCCAAATTCTAAATGTGGCCTATTATGTCCTATATAATCAGAGCCCACTTTCTTCTCTAGATTCATCTCTCTACAATCCCCTTCCAAACCTCATCATATCATACTCTCAGCTCCAGCCAGTTTGAACTTGCCAGCTCTTCCTGAATCAGGCTCTAATTAGCATAGGAATCACTTTCTCTGGATAGCTTTCCAAACCTTCAAGTCTGGGTTAGGCACCACTCTCCATGTCCTCTTGCCTTTTTTTTTTTTTTTTAAATATGTTTTTGTGTGTGTTTTATAATCCTCATCCGAAGATATTTTTCTATTGATTTCTATAGAGTTGAAGAGAGGGAAAGACAGAGAGAAATATCGATGTGAGAGAAACACATCGATTGGTTGCCTCCTGCACATGCCTTGACTAGGGCCTGGGCCAGGGAGCAGCCTGCAACCGACGCATCCTGGAAATTGAACCCAGGACCCTTTGGTCCACAGGCCAACGTTCTATCCACTGAGCCAAACCAGCTAGAGCTAATATGGTTTTATTGATTTTTTTTTTTTTTTTTTTTACAAAGAGAGAGGAAAGGAAAGGGTTAGAGAGATAGAAACATCAATGAGAGAAAAACATCCATCAGCTGCCTCCCGCATGCTCCCTACTGGGGATCAAGCCCATAACCCAGGAATGTGCGCCCTGACTAGAATCGAACCAGTGACCTCTTGGTTCATGGTGCTCAACCACTGAGCCACACCAGCAGGCACGCTCGGCTTTTTAAGCACATGAAGTCTCAATCAGAATAAATGCTCCATGAGGGCAGGAACCTTTTTTACTACTGTATCCTAAGTAGTAAAAACAATGCCTGATATATAGTATATACTCAATACATAGTTTCTAAATGAATGATTGTATGAATTTGTTTGAATGTACATCTATTCTACCATTCTGTGGTACAATCTTCTGATTCACATATCCCAGGATCTAGCAATACCTACCTATTACAAAGTAGGCACCCAATAAATATTTATTCATTATTGGGCTTCAGTCTTTTTATCTAAAAAGGAGACAATTCCTTCTCCTATAAAATTATTTTTCTAAGAAGGAAAGATGACTAAAAAGAATGTCTAAGATGTACAGGAATATCCATGGAAATAGTAACTTCAACTGGCAGAAAGTAGGCTCTAATGAAAAAATGTATTTGTGTTTCCATTAAGCGGGCTATTTATCTTTCCCCTTATCACTAGATCAATATAAACTGTGAAATGGAGGTAGAATAGGGGTGCTGAGTGGCATCCGTGTAAAAGGAAGAGGGCAGAAACTAAAATAGAAAAAAGAAATAGCCACATATCGTAGCTGACATTTCACATTTGATTTAATTAACTTATTTTCCTTAGGTAATAGGATAAATACTACTATTGTTGACAATAACCAATTCTCAGATCTCAAAGATGCCTAATGCTGTCACCTCTGTAAAGACCTGAACCATACTACAAGCAATTTCGAGTCATCAAGATTGTTAATCAACAAGAAAGTAAAGTAAAAGATTATAAATGACTAAGACAATTAATTGCCTTAAAATCATGACTGATCCTCACCGTGTTTTTGGAGAATCTCCTGAAGATCTGGCTTAGAAGCATTATCCAAAGTGCTTTCCCCATCAACACTTCCTTCAGTATCCTCTTCTGTAGCAGAAGAGCCAACTGAGAGAACATGAAGTGTGGTTTCTGAATCTTGAGCATCTGGCTTCAGGAAAGCAGCTGGACCATCAATGCCTGGGACCAAAAGAAAAGAGAAAGCATAACCGACTATTTAGCTGTGTGGGTTTGGAGTATGTGATCAGAATTAAGAACCACCAAAACACTTTATTCTCCCCTTTCCTTAATATCCATGAAGATATTGTTAACAGAGTAATCCAGGACTGGTGTTCATTTTAGTAACATGCTCTGACTCTTACTAAAGTAAAATGTGCCTGATGTTGCCTTGAGAAACTTAAGAATGAGACTATGAAAACAAAGTAGGTCCTCCAAGGTTCAAATCCCATACAAATCAATAGCTTAAGGGGCTTGACTTAGAGGCTCTTAACCCCATTCGTCCCTTGTCCTCTCATCATCTTAGAAGATCCTTGGAGTCCTACCTAATGGAAGAATGGATGCTTTCTACCAACTCCTGGCTTCAAAGTTAACTGTGCCAAAATCCTATCTAATAAAAGGGTGATGTGCAAATTGACTGTCACTCCAACACACAAGATGCCCATCCCCATGTGGACACAAAATGGCTGCCACAAGATGGCCAGTAGGGGAGGGCAGTTGTGGGCGATCAGGCCAGCAGGGGAGGGCAGTTGGGAGGGACCAGGCCTGCAAGAGAGGGCAGTTGGGGGCAAACAGGCCTGCAGGGGAGGGCAGTTAGGGGTGACCGGGCTGGCAGAAGAGGGCAGCTGGGGGCAATCAGGCCTGCAGGGGAGGGCATTTGGGGGGGACCAGGCCTGCAGCGGAGGGCAGTTGGGGGGGGCCAGGCCTGCAGGGGAGGGCAGTTGGGGGGGACCAGGCCTGCAGGGGAGGGCAGCTGGGGGGGGGACCAGGCTGGCAAGGGAGGGCAGTTAGGGGTTACCAGGCTGGCAGGAGAGGGCAGTTGGGGGTGACCAGGCTGGCAGGAGAGGGCACTTAGGGGGGGACCAGGCCTGCAGGGGAGGGCAGTTGGGGGGAACCAGGCCTGCAGGGGAGGGCAGTTAGGGACAACCAGGCTGGCCAGGGAGGGCAGTTAGGGGTGACCAGGCTGACAGGAGAGGGCAGTTGGGGGTGACCAGGCTGGCAGGGGAGGGCAGTTAGGGATGACCAGGCCGGCAGGGGAGGGCAGTTAGGGGCAATCAGGCCAGCAAGGGAGCAGTTAGGTGTCGATCAGGCTGGCAGGGGAGTGGTTAGGGAGTGATCAGCCTGGCAGGCAGAAGCAGTTAGGGGCAATCAGGCTGGCAGGCAGGTGAGTGGTTGGGAGCCAGCAGTCCTGGATTGTGAGAGGGATCCCAGATTGGAGAGTATGCAGGCTGGGCTGAGGGACACACACCCCCCCATGCACGAATTTCGTGCACCGGGCCTCTAGTGTGTAAATAAAGACTATAAGCTCCTAAAATAGGCTATTCTGGACTAATTCATTTGACATCTAAAAATAACATTTCTAGGGTGGATATATACTTTATGGTATCTCCTACTGATTAGACCATTGCTTTTATTCTGCCTCAGAGACCCAGAATTTAATTATAAAAATTTATGAAGGCCTGGCCGGTGTGGCACAGTGATTGAGCGTCGACCCATGAACCAAGAGATCACTGGTTCAATTCTCAGTCAGGAAACATGCCAGGGTTGTGGGCTTGAACTCCAGTAGGAAGCAACCAACCAATGTTTCTCTCTTATCTCATCGATCTTTGTATCTTTCTATCCCTTTCCCTCCTCTCTCTCTAAAATCAATAAAAACATATTTTTAAAAAATTTATGAAGGTACCCTAGTGTTAATACTAATGTTGTTTCTTTGATCCATCTAAGAATCTTCCTGCCTTCTTCTGGGTTTGAAAAAACTGTACCCCAGAGGTAAGAGATGCTGCCTAAATACACACCATGTAGGATGACATTGTTGTGAGGCGTATGAGGTTCCACCAAGGGAGTATGCTCCTCACTACCTCTTGGCTTTGACCGACGTAGCCTGGCTTCTGGGTTTGGCTGCACCATGAGTGGTTCCAGGCGCTTTTTCCTCTGCTTCTTCTCCAGCAGTGCTCTCTAGGAAAAAATTTGATATTATACCCAGGAGAGTTATGACAAGACCCACTCACTTTGTACATTTACAGTGTTTCACTGACCCTCATACAAAATCCTTGTGAATTAATTTTCCCACTTAAGAAATGAGAAAATTGAGGGGCAACGGCTCATTCATTTAGTAACTATTTATTGAACACCTATAAATATATATTTAAATGATACAAATGTATTCCTAGCCAAGCTGAAGATCATGATACAAGTCTATTTAAAAATATGTAGTAGCCCTGACCAGTTTGGCTCAGTGGATAGAGCGTCGGCCTGCGGACTGAAGGGTCCCGGGTTCGATTCCTGTCGAGGGCATGTGCCTTGGTTGCGGGCACATCCCCAAGTGGGAGGTGTACAGGAGGCAGCTGATCGATGTTTCTCTCTCATCGATGTTTCTAACTCTCTATCCCTCTCCCTTCCTCTCTGTAAAAAAAAATCAATAAAATATATTTTAAAATATGTAGTAATTATCATATTATTATCAACACATGGTCACAAGTTTAAACTCTATAAACACATATGCAGAAATAAAAGATAAAGGAATACAAAGAAACATAGTCTTTGCGTAGTAGACTATAAATAATTATTTTCCTTTTTCTATATTTTTAATTTTTCTTACTTTTGTGATCAAAAGAAAAATTTTATTATTGTTTAAACCCCAAATTATTTTCATGTTTTAATTAGCAAAAAAATAGTAAGTTTGCTTTCTTGCTCATCTATCTATATAAAACCCTAATATGCAAATTAACTGAATGGCAGAATGACTGGAGTAACAACCGGTCGCTATGATGCACACTGACCACTAGGGGGCAGATGCTCAACGCAGGAGCTGCCCCCAGCCCGCAGGCCCCAACCGGAGGCGGCGGCAGGGGGTGGGAACAGCGAACGGGTGATTCCAGGCCAAGGCAGGTGCAAGCAGGGGCCCCGATCACCCCGCTGGTCTCCTGCAGATCAGCCCTAATCACTGGCCAGGCCTAGGGACCCTACTGTGCACAAATTTTGTGCACCAGGCCTCTAGTTTTTACATATTAATCAAACAAATTAGGGCCAAGGGATAACAGTTGGAACATTCCAAATAGAAAGCAATCAACTCTATGAACAAAAGCAAAATATGGAACATGGTAGCAAGAAGTCAAAAAAAAAGCATGCAAGACCATGAGAAAAAATCCAACAAGATGGAATTGGAGGTACTAGACCCACACTATTTTTAAGCTTTGGCAAATAAGAGAATATAATATGCCCTAACCGGTTTGGCTCAGTGGATAGAGCGTCGGCCTGCGGACTCAAGGGTCCCAGGTTCGATTCCGGTCAAGGGCATGTACCTTGGTTGCGGGTACATCCCTGGTAGGGGTGTGCAGAAGACAGCTGATTGATGTTTCTCTCTAATCAATGTTTCTAACTCTCTCTCCCTCTCCCTTCCTCTCTGTAAAAAATCAATAAAATATATTTTATAAAAAAAAGAGGATATATATATATATATATATATATATATATATATATAAATTATTATGAATCTGGGATATCTCAGAATAGAAAAGTACCAAGTCCCAAGCTAAAAAATTAAGCCATTATTTTAAAAAATATATATTATAACCTACTTTATTGTTTCTTAGGCAAAAAGCCATCTATTTACATTTTTTTCATTAACATTGCCTTTAAAAAGTGTCACTAACAAGAAGAGTTATTCTAAGGGGTGAGACTATGGGCAGGAAAGGAAATGTGCTTTTCCTGAACTGGCCTAAGGAAAGGGCAGTTGGGGGGAACCAGAAGATACAGAAAAAATGACTACTCTTTTTTACCCAACCTTGTTTACAGTAGGTCCTCGAATAACATTGTTTCGTGATAATGTGGAAGGGATGCCTAGGAACTTAACTCGTTTATATCAATTAGCCTATGGTAAAACTGGTTTCATTATACATCATTTCCCTTAAAGTTGCAGAACCTATCAGGACATTAAGTGAGGACTTACTGTATAAGGAAAAGACTGGAGACCTAAGATAATGTGCCAAAAAAATGGACAATCCATGAAGAATAGAGCAAACTTGGGAAAGAATATGTTTTGAGACTCATGAATTCATGTGAATAGATGGACTTTAATGTACCAGGAACACTAAATACACATGATACTATAATGAGGTCCTCCTCATAGAACTGGCTGATAAGGTTCTTCTAGCAAATAAGTCTTGCATAATGGATAAGAAGTAACCTGTCTGCAAATATGGTAAATATGAAGTATAAAGACATGAGAAACTGCCCTAGCTGGTTTGGCTCAGTGGATAGAACATCAGCCTGCGAACTGAAGGGTCCCAGGTTCAATTCTGGTCAAGGGCACATGTCCTGGTTGCGGGCTCGATCTCCAGGAGGGGGCGTGCAGGAAGCAGCCAATCAATAATCCTCTCTCATCATTGATGTTTCTCTCTCTCTTCCCTCTCCCTTCCTTTCTGAAATCAATAAAAAATAAATAAAATAATAATAAAAAAGACATGAGAAACTACCACATATATGTGGCCACAGCTATTTAGTGTCTTACAGTCTCCTAACTGTACAACAGTTGATGAAACAAAAACACAAGCTATAGCTAGTACATTTTATTAATATATGTAAAGAAAAAAATTAGTATAGACATCTATTTTTCTATTTTCTATAGAAAAAGAGTATCCTGTTTGTGTTCTAGAAAAGGGGAACCAAGGAACTAGAATTTCTCAGAGTACAGCCAGCCTGTTCAAGAAAGAGAAATACTAAATCTGGTAGGCAAGAGTATTCTCTTTATGGAAGAGCTTACTCATTTTAAGCACAAGAAATTATAAAAGACTTCTTCTCGGCTTAATTAACTATCCCTCAGCACAATCTCATTTCATTTCTTCTGGCTTCTGGGTTTGGCTGCACCATGAGTGCCTCCCAACCAGCCTGCTAATTTTCAATTTAACTTCTTAGGCATCATATTCCCAAGAATAAAGAATCATGTGCAGTAGAACTGAATGTACACTGGAAGAGTTAGAGTTCTCATTATAAATTAATGAATTGATATCTGGTTTCAAAACTGACTGTTGTGAGTTTGACAGGTATGTTTGTGGTCTAGAAAAGGGGAGCCAAAGAGCTAGGTGTCACATGGTACATCTCGGTTCACTAACAAAACCACATTCTTAGACCTGCACATGGACAACTAAATTCCTGGTCACAGTGATCCTATCGAGGTATCTGGTGAAGCCTTCCTCTACCAAATTTACACTTACTTATATCAACAACTTAAAAATAAAATAAAAAACAGCCCAGCCCAGCCTGTGTAGCTCAGTGGTTGAGCGTTAACCTACAAACCAGGAGGTCACAGTTCAATTCCTGGTCAGGGCATATGCCTAGGTTGCAGACTGGATCCCCAGTGTGGGGCATGAAGGAGGAAGCCGATCAATGATTCTCTCTCATCATTGATGTTTCTATCTTTCTCTCCCTTTCCCTTTTTCTCTGAAATCAATAAAAAAATATTTTTAGGATTAAAAATAGCAGCAGAGTAGGAGGATGCTGCACGAACATGCTCCCAGGAACAAGCTGGAATTACAACTGAAATATGGAAAGGCTTCCTGAATAATCAACGGAAAACTCACAGGAGATAACCCTGATACCCAAGGACTGAAGGTGGAGACTGCATAGAGACTGGTAGGAGGGGTAGAGGCATCAAAGGGCTGGCTGGGCACCCACAGACAGCAACTGAAGTCCCAGAGAGATATCTCAGCTGTGAGGAGGTGCCACTGAGAACTCTGGGATCTAATCCCGAAGCTGGGCTCCCAAGCAGAGAGCAACAAAACTGAGGAGGGTACCCACATAACATCTAGCTGTGAAAAGCAGTGAGGCGCGGTCTGCCAGGGAGTGCCAGCTGAAAGTTCAGGCACCCTCTTAAAGGGCCAACACACAAAAATTCCCTGTGGAGCCACCCACCTTGTGCTCTGGCACAGGGAGGGTGAAGTGGACTGGAGCTGTGAGAGCAGAACCCAGGACTGGGGACTTGGGAGATAGAGCTCAAAAGTTAGACACCCAAGTTTCCTGGGCTGAGCCATTCCCTCATGCAGCAGACATCTTTCCCACACAGACATCTGCCTTGCCTGGGGGAAGACAGTCAACACACATTATTGGAAAACACCTTGCCCTGAAGCCAGTTGAGAGATTAAAAGTAACAATTAGCCTCCAGGCAGAAGCAACTGCTCACCCTGTTGAAAAAACTCTCCCCACACCTGAGGGCAATTCAAGTCAGAATCCTATTAGTCTGTGGACAGAGGCGGTCTCTGGAGGCTTTGAGTCTTTGCCTGATCCAATTAGAAACAGCCTTTAACACTGTCCTGCACTAGAGATTGAGAGGTGTAGAGGATCTACCTAATACATAGTCACAAACCCATACAGACAGCCAACTGTCCAACTTTATTTCTCATGTTCGAACTTACCTCCACTCTAGGCCTGAGCCTATTTCTATACTCTAACCAACACCAAATTCACAAGTAGTACTATGAGAAAGCAGGCAGACGACACAGAAATGTCTCCTGAGACTACTGCTCAACTGTTGAAAAATATTCATATCTTAGCAACCAAGCCTAGAATACCCAACATGTAACTGACCAATCAGCTCAGATCTAAAGAACCTAAGATGGAATAGAAAGCCCTGCCCCCCAATTTTGACTCCTGAGAGAAATGGCTTTATTATAACTTCTTTAAAATACCTGCCACAAAGCAGTTACTCAATAATTATCTTTTGAGAGAAAAAATGAGTAAATGAACTATTTTTATCTTACGTTGAATCAAAATTATGCACAAGGATATATACAAATATATGTTCAAAATTATGTACAAGGATATATACAAATATATGTTTATTTACTTATCAATAAGTAAACTTCAAAATACTCTTGACATTTCACAGTATATAGATACATTATAGTTCAAATACATGATGCAATTCATTAAAATAATTTTTAGATATTTTTTAATGACATAAGGAAATGTTCATACTACATTAAGTTTTAAAAAAGAGGTTTCATGCCCTGGCTGATGTGACTCAGTTGCTTGACTGTTGTCCCAGGCACTGAAAGGCCACTGGTTTCATTCCCGGTCAGGGAACATGGTTAGGTTGTGGGCCTGATCCCCAGTCCTTAAGGTGGAGCTAATGTTAAGGGATGAAGCTAAAAGAATAGGTGACTGGGTCTGTAACTTTGGCTTTTCAATTGGAATTGCTTTCTGGGAGTCTGAACAAAACATTTTACTGGATAAATAAGAGCCTGAACTCATTTGGCTCCAAAGATAAGGGGTACTTTCTCCCTTCAGTTCAAATAGGGGTATTCTTAGGTGACTAAGAATCCATGTGCAGGTGCCAAAGGGTATCCCTCACAATGTGCAAAAGCCCCATAAGGAATTCCAAATCAACTGTAATGTCTAGGGAGGGGCATATAAAGGTTACTCAGAGCTCCGAGTCCTCACGGTTGTAATAGACAGCTAGGGACAGAAACCAAGACACACAAGAAGGTTGAGGGTTGAGATGACAGGGGATGGGTGTGGGGCGGGGGGAGGGAGTGACAGCACCTTGAAACTGATAGCATACTTCAACCCACCACACTATATCCCTAGAAATTTTGTTCAGACTCTTCAGATCTCAAAATAAAACTAAAGTTAACTTTAAAAAATAACCCAACAACAAGATGGCAGCATAGGTAAACACCTAAACTGCTGCCTCACACAACAATTTCAAAACTACAACTAAAAGGCAGAACGGACATCATCCAGAACCATAGGAAAGCTGGCTGAGTGGAAATTCTACAACTAGAAGGAAAGAGGAAAGCACACGGAGAATCAGAGGAGCTGCAAAGGATTGAGGAACGGAGACAAGTGCACAGAGAGGGAGGGCGGCTGAGTGCCTGGCTGGCTTTCTCTGGCGGGAGAGGGAAGGAAGCCCCCGACTGCACTGAACCCCAGTTCCGACTGCACTGAACCCCAGTTCCGGGCGAAACGCCGTGGACCCAGGCTCATATGGGGGGAGTCTGGAATGTCAGGTAGAGAGTAAGGCACTCGGAGACTTGGGGAAGCCGCGGCGGGCAGGGGTCTGGAGGTGCGCATGCGAGAGTGCACTCAGAGAAGACTGACTGCTGAGGTTGCCACTAGCTCTCCCTAGTGGAAAGGAGTCGGAAGCACCTGACTGCACTGAACCCCAGTTCCGACTGCACTGAACCCCAGTTCAGGGCGAGACTGGGGGAATCTGGACTGTCAGGGGGAAACTCAGGGGAGCTGCGGAAGGCAGAGATCTGGAGGCGCGCACACAGGGGCAGGGCTGACGGGAAGCCAAGACTGTCTGCTCAGCCGAAACCGGTTTGGCTCAATGGATAGAGCGTCGGCCTGCGGACCGAAAGGTCCCAGGTTCGATTCCGGTCAAGGGCATGTACATTGGTTGCGGGCACATCCCCGGTAGGGGGTGTGCAGGAGGCAGCTGGTCGATGTTTCTCTGTCATCGATGTTTCTAGCTCTCTATCCCTCTCCCTTCCTCTCTGTAAAAAATCAATAAAAAAAAAAAAAAGACTGTCTTCTCAGCCCTGAGACTCCGCCCCATCCAAGCTGAGCACAGAGGCTTTTGCAATTTTGCAAGTCTGGTCCTATAAGGCTGTATCCAGCACAGGTCTCCCGGCGTAGACACAGCTGATACACATAGCCAATTGGCCTGGAGGTCAATTCCTCCCAGTGACACCAACAACCATCAAGACTTAACTACAACAAGGCTGTACACACAGAACACAAAGGGGTGCACCAAGAGTGTCCACCTCAGGTGACTGGGGAGGCTGACCCACTGGGCCATATAGGACACCTAGCACACAAAGCTACCCTACCAACTCAGGGAAGCAGCGAAAATGCGGAGACAAAGTAACAGTTCACAAATGAAAGAAATGGAGGAAAATAAACGACTGGATACAGAATTCAAAACCATGGTTATAAGGTTTTTCAAGAATTTCCTAGAAAAGGCTGATAAATTTAGCTAGACCCTCGAGGATATGAAAAAGGACCAACTAGAAATTAAAACATATACTGACTGAAATAAAAAATATTATACAGAGTCCCAACAGCAGACTAGAGGATCCCAAGAATCAAGTCAAAGATTTGAAATACAAAGAAGCAAAAACACTCAACTGGAAAAGCAAAAAGAAAAAAGAATCCAAAAAGTTGAAGATAGTGTAAGAAGTCTCTGGGACAACTTCAAGCGTACCAACATCAGAATTATGGAGGTGCCAGAAGAAGAGAGAGAGCAAGATACTGAAAACCTATTTGAAGAAATAATGACTGAAAATTTCCCCCACCTGGTGAAAGAAATACACTTACAAGTCCAGGAAGTGCACAAAACCCCAAACAAAAGGAATCCAAAGAGGACCACACCAAGACACATCATAATTAAAATGCCAAGAGCAAAAGACAAAGAGAGAATATTAAAAGCAGCAAGAGAAAAACAGTTAGTTACCTACAAGGGAGTACACATACGATTGTCAGCTGATTTCTCAACAGAAACTATGCAGGCCAGACGGGAGTGTGCAAGAAATATTCAAAGAGATGAATAGCAAGAACCTACAACCAAGATTACTCTACCCAGCAAAGTTATCATTCAGAATGGAAGGTCAGATAAAGAGCTTCACAGATAAGAAAAAGCTAAAGGAGTTCATCACCACCAAAACAGTATTATATGAAATGCTGAAAGGTATTCTTTAAGAAGAGGAAGAAGAAAAAAGTAAAGATAAAAATTATGAACAACAAATATATATCTATCAACAAGCGAACCCAAAAATCAAGTGAATTAAAAATCTGAGGAACAGAATAAACTGGTGAATATAATAGGATCAGGGGCATAGAAAGGGAGTGGACTGATAATTCTCAGGGGGAAAAGGGTATGGAGGGTGCAGGAAGAGACTGGACAAAAATTGTATACCTATGGATGAGGACAGTGGAGGGGGAGGTAAGGGCAGAGGGTGAGGTGGGAACCGAGTGGAGGGGAGCTATGGGGGGAAAAAGGAGAAACTATTGTAATAATCTGAACAATAAAGGTTTATTAAATTAAAAAAAAATAACCCAACAACTATAGATTCAAACTGTGAACTTCAGGGCACAGCTACTATATTACAGAACTGAATATATCCTACTATTGTCCAAGTTTGTAAATAAGAAAATCATAAAATATCTACTATGAAAATTAATAAACAGAAACTTCATTCAAATGAAGTCAGGAGGGTAGAAGAGAGTTCTCACACATGTCACTCAATGCAAACTGTTGACCCCAACAGGAAGAGACGGTAGGTACCTTGCATCTCTGACAGGAGGTGAGAATACTAGTACTTTACTACCTCAGCAGAAAGAAGAGTCCTCCCCGCCCAGTAACAGCTCAGCCAATGGGAGACTGCCATAACTCAGCCAATGAAAAATCACTATACTTGAAACTTTCCGTCCTCCAACTGACTCTTCACTTACAACAGTGCCTCCCAAGTCCATAAAAAAGTGGTTCTCACTTTTGTTTTTCTGGACTTGCCCATAGTTTGTCACTAGACTGAATGTCCCAAACCGCAATTCCTTGTTATTCCTGAATAAACCCATTTTGCTGGAGAAATATCTGGCTATTTATTTAAATTCAACATTATGTATGGGCAAACTAACATTTGGTAAAAACTGTCACCTGATGTAGCACTCTAATCACCATCACATGGTTTGGATGAGGGAAAAGAGAGGTGCTAATTGAGTGGTTTTTTAAAAAAATATATTTTTATTGATTTCAGAGAGGAAAGGAGAGGAAGAGATAGAAACATCAATGATGAGAGAGAATCATTGGCTGCCTCCTGCATGGCCCATACTTGGGATCAAACCCACAACCCAGGCATGTGCCCTGCCAGAAATTGAACCATGACCTCCTGGTTCATAGGTTGATATTCAACCACTGAGCCACACCAGCCAGGCTAAAATGTTTTGTATTTATTGATTTTAGAGAGGGAGGATGGAAGAGAGAAACACTGATTTGTTGTTCCATTATTTATGCATTCATTGGTTGATTCTTCTATGTGTCCTGACCAAGGATGGAGCCTGCAACCTTGGTATATTGGGCAGATGCTCTAATGAACAGAGCTACCCGGCCAAGGCTCATTTATGATTTACCTTCCCTAAAAAGCTAAGAGTGCTTTAAAGGCTGCATATACAAAGGACTCCTTACAAACTTAGGGAAAGGTCAGGGGAGTCAGGAAAAGAAGCCAAAGTTTGATGCTCTGTGGGCAATTGAAATATGTTGCCTTCTGGATTAAGTGCTACATAATCTTTAAATTTCCCAGTTCCCTTGGAAACTGAACAATAACTCAAAGGATCCATCTTCTCCAGAATCTGGTGGTATGCTAGATTTTCCTGGGGGCAAGATATTAAATAGTGATGCCAAAATAAATGAGGAAATAAAAGAGATTAGATGGGGAAAGGAGGTAATTCCATCAAAGGGCTTAATCCAATCCTATATAATAAAAGGCTAATATGCAAATTGTCCCTTGTAGAGTTCGACCAACCGGGAGTTCGGCCACTTGCTATGATGTGCGCTGACCACCGGGGGGCGGCGCAGAATGAAGGAAGGCCCTGGCCGACAGCCAGAAGGCCCTGGCCGACAGCCAGAAGGCCCCAATTGGCCCTGATCGCTGGCCAGGCCTAGGGACCCTACCCATGCATGAATTTCATGCACCAGGCCTCTAGTAAAATAATAAAGCTCAGGCAAGCCTCAAATTAATGATAGTTTAACTTCACTAACTGATTCTCAATTTTCCAAGGACTCCCTAGAGATGATAGGCTGGTTACATTATGACACTCTTGAATGGACTGGCTGACTACAAGGTACAACCAACGAGTTCAGAATGGTTGCCTGATATCTATCAGTTTGGCTAAAAATAACTAGCTTTTCTGGCATACAAAGTGAGATCATAGGAAGACAAAACTGAAAGTTTTATATCAGACTTCTTAAAATACTAGTTCAATGCACTGATGACTGCCTCTCTTAGAAGGGTGTGAACAAATAAATAGGCAACCTGACCTAAAGAGACTATATTATATTTTAATCCATTGTATACCAGATGGCACAAATGTTTTCTACCTAATGTGTATCCATGACTCAGTAACATCACTGAGTCTGAAAATCTTTATATTCTGTAGCCAGCTAAGGTATCCACATGCCCTGAAAATATGAGCACTATTTCAAAGCTAGTAAAAATACAAGCAAATATACTCCATGGGAAAGATAGCTTTTCAATAAATGGTGGTGGGGCAAATGGATATCTACATGCAAAAGAATGAAGCTGGACTCTCACCTCACATCATACATAAAAATAAACTCAAAACAGATCAGAGAAAATGCAAAACTCTTTGAAGAAAACAAAGTAGCAAGTCTTTATAGCCTTGGGTGGACAATGGTTTCTTAGACATGATACTAAAAGTGCATACAACAATAGAACTGTAGAAAATATCTACAAGTTATATTTCTGATAAGAAACTTAAGTTTAGACTGTATAAAGAACTCTTACAACTGAACAAAAAGACAATAACCCAATTTAAAATGGGCAAAGGGCCCTAGCTGGTTTGGCTCAGTGGATAGAACATCAACCCACGAACTGAGGAGTCCCAGGTTTGGTTCCCGTCAAGGGCACGTGCCTCAGTTGCAGGCCCCAGTCGGTGGAGGAGGCAACCAATCGATGTGTCTCTCTCAGATAGATGTCTCCTCTCTCTGTCTCTCCCCCTCCCTTCCCCTCTCTCTAAAAATCAATGGAAAAATATCCTTGGGTGAGGATTAACAACAACAAAAATGGGCAAAGGATTTGGATATATATTTCTCCTAAGAAGACATACAAATGGCCACTAACTACTTTAAATATGCTCAACCATCATTAGTCATTAGGGAAGAGCAAATCAAGAATATATAATATCAATTCATGCCCACGAAAATAGCTATAATCAGAAGACTGGGGCCCAAGTTTGAGGATCTTACCTAAAATTACACAGCTATTAATGGCAGATCTAAAAGCACTAGAATTGCCCTAGCCGGTTTGGCTCAGTGGATCGAGTGTTGGCCTGCGGACTGAAGGGTCCCCGGTTTGATTCCAGTCAAGGGCACATGCCTGGGTTGCAGGCTCGGTCTCCAGTGAAGGGCATGCAGGAGGCAGCCAATCAGCGAGTCTCTCTCATCATTGATGTTTCTATCTCTCTCTCCCCCTACCTTCCTCTCTAAAATCAATAAAAATTTTTTTTAAAAAAATAAAAGCATTAGAATTGCCCTAGCTGGTTTGGCTCAGTGGATAAAGTGTTGGCCCGCAGACTGAAGGGTCTCGGGTTCAATTCTGGTCAAGCGCATGTACCTCGGTTGCAGGCTCAATCTCCGTGCAGAAGGCAACCAATCGATATATCTCTCTCACACTGATGTTTCTCTCTGTCTCTCCCCCTCCACTCTCTCTAAAAATCAATAGAAAAATATACTCAGGTGAGAATTAACAAAAAATAAAAATAAATAAAAGCAGTAGAACCAAAGTCTTCTGATTACCAACCCAATGTTTTACTCACAAGGCCATTTTCTTGTTACAGGCCATTTGAATGTTCAACTGGCATTTGTGGAAATTCTCTTATGCCCTGCTGAGTAATCCCCTTTTTGTGCATTTCAGGACTCTTAACAGTATTTGCACACACTATTTAACACCAAAATTTATACATCTGGTCCAAATAGATATTTTTAGAATTAAAAAAAATCCTATAAAATTTTGCCTTTTTTTTCTAATAAGATTAAATGTATTCAATAATCTAGTAAAAGTTTTTATTATAAGTATCCCACAGTATAAAAAGTACAAAACAGATTTGTAGATTTCTAATGTGTTAATACAAAGTGCATGACTACATACAGTACATCCTACAGGCAAAGAGGAAAAAGAAGACTGTGGCCTGGCCCAGTAGCTCAGTTGGTTAGAGCATCATCCTGATATGACAATGGTGCGGGTTCCATCACCAGTCGGAGTACATATCAATGTTTCTCTATCTCTCTCTAAGATAAAAATAAAATTTAAATTAAAAAAAAGACTGTGGTTGAGGCCTAGTAATAAATAAATACAGAAGTAGAAATTATCTATACTATAGTATAGTCTACCAATACTGCGGCCAAAATGTATTTAAAAAAAAAAAGAACCATTTCAAAATAAAAAGGTTAAAACTACATATGTCTATCATACAACAAATCCCATCTCTGTCCCCTGATATTCTCCTAGTTTCATTCGTTAGAAGGGGATTTAAAAGAAAGACTTAAAGAGCACTTTACAGCAGCACTCAGTTTCCTCAGAAATACTCAGCATTTTAAACTTTATATATATGTCTATTTTTCTTTTAGTAAACTAGATACTGGCCTCAGATGGTAGAACTTGTGGAAGGGAAGGAAAAATAATCCATTCAGAACTATTCCAGAAATTGTCTTTTGGCAGAATAGCAGGTATCCAAGAGTGTAATTTTTGTTGCTGTGGGTTTGTTTGTTGATTTTTTTCTAAAATTTAAATTGTATTTTGTTCCCTTCTATATAATCTGCAGGGACCACTCCTGAGTGGAGCTGGGCAGAGGCTCTGGCCCCCGGCTTCTCAGCAGCTGCTTTCTTATTGCTGCAGCAAGGCTTGAATAGATGTGTGTCAATGAGGACTTCCCCAAAATGCCTTTACAGAAAATCCCACAACATATGTTCCATCTTTTCCAGTATGTGAAATCTAAAAAAGGAAAAAAAACAAAAACTGGCACTCTGTTAGAGCCCGCCCGAAGCCATCCCTGTCTCTGAGCCATCATCTGACTGGTTACTATAACAAGGAGATTGAGCTGGGGAGGCACTTGAGGTGGTACTGTGAGCATCAGAACTGTGATGTTTCAATTTCTTCTGCAGTTTGCTGATCTGCTTGCTTTTTATCCTGTTTCCAGGTAGAATTTTCACTTTCTTTGATTTCAAGGTAGTCTATAGAGTGGGTCCTGGCCTTGCACCTACCACATGATTCCAGTTTTTATTTTTGTTTTAATCCTGCCAGCAATTTCTTCCCATCTTTTCACGAGCAGGACACAGGCATTACAGATGTCTCCTGAACGAGTCTCATGCAACACAAAACGGGTCTGGAAGTCCTTTTCACAGCATTTGCTGTCTGTGAATTGAGAACTGGAGGATTTAGCTCTGCAAATACAGCAGCCTTCTATCCTTCAATACATCTATGGCTTGTAAAAACCAAACATCTTTTCTGCTGGGTAACAGTCTTCCAAAAACAGCTGTTCTGATACAAAAAATGAAAGGGTCCAGGCTGTCTGCCACTACTGGAATCAAATAAGTAGAGGTGAAGTTGAATCTTTACGGTGTGTTTCATAATCAGCAGGCAATCTGAGAGAGAGGCAGGTGTAACACCCTGAAAAGACTGCTCTGACCTTTCATTTCAAGTCAGCCCTTCTATATGATACTAGAGGCCCGGCACATGAAATTTGTGCACAGGCACGGTCCCTAGGCCTGCCCTGCAATCAGGGCCATCTTCCCCAGCTGCCGGCAGCTGTCCCCGCCCCCCGCCGCCACCCACCCCAGGTTCCCCATTCACCATCGGGCGATCGGAGCCTGCCAGCCAGGAGGAGGGATGGAGAGGTTGGCCATTCTTGCCCACTCACCGGCCCCGACCCCCAATGCCAGTCGCCCTCTGTGTGGGGGGCAACCAGTGGGGCGAGAGCCTTGGCCTGGCACCGCCCACATCCACCACCACCCACCCCCAGTTTCCTGTTCCCCATTAGGCGATTAGAGCCTGCGGGCTGGGGGCAGCTCCTTCATTGAGTGTCTGTTCCCTGGTGGTCAATGCGCGTCATAGCGACTGGTTGTTCCACTTTGGTCGATTTCCATATTATCCTTTTATTATATAGGACTATAGGTCCAGTGCATGAAATTCGTGCACGGGGAGGGGGGTGTCCCTCAGCCCAGTTGCACCCTCTCCAATCTGGGACCCCTCAAGGGATGTCCGACTGCCCGTTTAGGCCCGATCCCGGTGGGACATCCCTCTCACAATCCAGGACTGCTGGCTCCCAACCACTCGCCTGCCTGCCTGCCTGCCTGCCTGATTGCCCCTAACCGCTTCTGCCTGCCAGCCTGATCACCCCCTAACGACTCCCCTGACAGCCTGATCACCCCCTAACTGCCCTCCCCTGCTGGCCCGATTGCCCCTAACTACTCTCCCCTGCTGGCCTGGTCACCCCTAACTGCCCTCCCCTGCATGCCTGGTCCCCCCCAACTGACCTCCCCTGTAGGCCTGGTCATCCCTAACTGCCCTCCCCTGCATGCCTGGTTGCCCCTAACTGCCCTCCCCTGCATGCCTGGTCCCCCCCAACTGACCTCCCCTGTAGGCCTGGTCGCCCCTAACTGCCCTCCCCTGCAGGCCTGGTCACCCCCAACTGCCCTCCCCTGCCAGCCATCTTGTGGTGGCCATCTTGTGTCCACATGGGGGCGGCCATCTTTGACCACAAGGGGGCAGCCATCTTGTGTGTTGGAGTGATGGTCAATTTGCATATTACCGCTTTATTATATAGGATTATTATATAGGATAGTTAGAGACTAGGAACAAAATTTAAAGTTAGTGAGTTCCCAGGGTCTGCTTTCTATCATTGTACTTGCAAAGATTAGCCCTGGAAAAGATTAGCCCAGAACGCTGTCTCCCTTCAGATGGGTCCTGTCCTTGATTTAAAATATATCTTCTTTTGAGTGACAGGCTCATCTCAGCTCTGGGACTGTCTTATCTCCAGGCCTGTTCTTCTCTTGCAACACATCCTCCAGTTTCCCAGAGTATGTAAGAAAATCTCTTCTTTATAGTGAGTAGCTATTAAGCAACTGTGATTCTATTTCTATTACATGCCCATCCCCTATCGGTTCCATGGCAATAACATTCTGGAGGTGCAGAGTACACACCAGGCCAACCCACCTCCAATGGCTCCTCCCTCCTCAGCTGCCTGGTCTACAAAGATTGCCTCCTATGGTTCTGCAGTTGCTACCGCTGGCCAGGAAGGCATAGATGCGGCTTTCTAAATTGTATGTCTTCTAGGATACACTAGAAGTCTGTGACTGCCTCTGGTTAAGAACTGAGCCAAGTAATAAGGGTGGTGGTGGATATTTTTCATCAAATATATTTTTTGTATTATTTGAATTATTACCATATGAAATGGAATGTAGAAAATAAAGAGTTCATTACAATTATTCTGATCTTTGTGGTGGCAATAAATATATATATAATCAGAATTTTCCCCACGATCCCAGGAAGATTAGTTTATTTTCTAGTTTTCGTTCCTTTTCTAATATTAGAAAGAATTGTTTATTTACACCCTCACTGACATGACAGATGCATAACCCTGGCTGAGTCTCCACTTAGAAGCAAAATACCTTGCAGAGGAAGGTGCCCAGGCAGCCATCTGTAATTGCTGGGATGTCTGTTGCTATTTTCCAACTCTGCCATAAAAAACTAGATCTGCTTAAAATGTTCCCCAGGCCTGGCCAGCGTGGCTTAGGTTGAGCGTTGACCTATGAACCATGAGGTTGCAGTTTGATTCCCGTTCAGGGCACATGCCTGGACTGTGGGCTCAATCCCCAGTGTGGGGCGTGCAGGAGGCAGCTGATCAATGATTCTCTCTCATCATTGATGTTTCAGGTGAGGATTAAAATAAATAAATGAATAAATAAATAAATAAAATTCATATGAAAAAGCAAATATGCTATGTTGGGTATAGGTTCTAAGCTGAGTAATCACGATGAGGATAGCATGTGACAACATAAAACTCTGTTCATTTATTCCTTCCTTCACTCAAATATTTAATGAAGATTATGTACCCAGCCTTATGCTAGGAACTTCTGCTATAACAGTCATCATAAATAGACTTGCCTCCTGTTCTCATGGAACTTACTTTGTTTAGTGGAGGAAACAAGCATAAATCAAATCATTTGAAAAAATTTAATGTGTAGCTAAAATTGGGACCAGTGCTGTAAAGAAAATTATTCTGCAGGCAATGGAAGTTTTTAAACAAGCATAGCAGCATTTTCAGATCTGCAGATTAGGGTAAGAAAAAAATCTTGTAGTTAAGTGAAATTACAGTGTAGAGAGGTACTTAAGGCAGTAGGACCAAATAAGTACATAGAATTACAATGTTAACATTCTTCTAATTCTTATAAAAGGTACCAAGGAATTTTCAGTGATTACAAATCTAAGGCCAGTTTTATTGCTGATGTCCTCAAAGCACTTTGGTCTTGCCATAGCCCAGGGCCTTGGTTCAGCAGATACTAAGTCTAGACCCTGCTTAGTGAGTAATATCAGAGCCTTTTCCTATCAGGTCTTCTTTCCATGACCCTGCCAAGACTTCAGAGTCAAGACTATCAGCATCATGGTCAATATAGTTCTCCGCTTATTTCAAAAGAGAAGACTCTACTCACCTGATTATCGAGTTTCAGCTGTCGAAGCTTCATAGCCTCATCTTCAAAGGCACTGTTTTGAAAAAGTGAAAAGAAAACATGTAAAGAGAAAATCCTTTTAAAACCATGTCAATTTCATCTTTTCCATGTATTACCATGGGCTATTTGGAATCAATGAATTCTGCCTTAGGGAAAGCATCAGTTTTAGGATGCTGCCCACACTGACTTGCCATCCTTAATGCCACTTATTCCAGAGGACCTGAGGATATTTTTCCCATTGATTATTAGAGTGGAAGGGAGGAGGAGAGACAGAGAGAGAGAGAAACATTGATGTGAGTGAGAGTGACACATCAATTGGTTGCCTCCAGAACTAGCCTCGAGTGGCATGGGGGGGAGGCATGGGGGGAGGGGCAGATCGAGCCTGCAACCAAGGTACATGTGCCCTTAACTAGAATTAAACCCACAACCCTTCAGTCTGAGAGCCAGCACTCTAACCACTGAGCAAAACCAGCTAGGGAAACAGATTTTTTTTTTGATAGAAGAAAACAACAACAAAAATGGAATCAAATTACATCTTCAATTGATAAACCAAATCCTTTGAACTTTTTCTTAAAGTATATTTTTATTGATTTCAGAGAGAAAGGGAGAGGGAGAGAGAGATAGAAATATCAATGATGAGAGAGAATCATTGATCAGCTGCCTCCTGCACACCCCCTACTGGGGATCGAGCCTGCAACCCAGGCATGTGCCCTAGACTGGAATTGAACCAGGGACCCTTCAGTCCGCAGGCTAACTCTCTATCCACTGAGCCAAACCAGTAGGGCCCTTTTTACCTTTCTAAAAACTCTCTCTGAAGCCTTTTCCTAATTTAAGATTTTATTTTGTTACCCAACATTCTTGGAAAGAATAAACTATAAACAAAGCAGAAATGATCCTCAATTATTTGTATTACTAGTGGCCCAGTGCCCGAAATTCGTGCACGGAGGGGGGTTGTCCCTCAGCCCAGCCTGTACCCTCTCCAATATGGGACCCCTCGAGGGATGTCCGTTTAGGCCCGATCCCGGTGGGCAGTCGGATCCCTAAACAGGCAGTCGGACATCCCTCTCACAATCCAGGACTGCTGGCTCCCAACTGCTTGCCTGCCTGCCTTCCTGATTGCCCCTAACCACTCTGCTGCCAGCCTGTTTGCCCCCAACTTCCCTCCTCTGCTGGCCTGGTCACCCCTAACTGCCCTCTCCTGCAGGGTTGATCACCTCCAACTGCCCTCCCTTGCAGGCCTGGTCCCTCTCAACTTCCCTCCCTTGCAGGCTTGGTCCCTCTCAACTGCCCTCCCTTGCAGGCCAGGTGCCTCCCAACTTCCCTCTCCTGCTGGCCATCTTGTGGTGGCCATCTTGTGTCCGCATGGGGGCAGGATCTTTGACCACATGGGGGCAGCTATATTGTGTGTTGCAGTGATGATCAATCTGCATATTACTCTTTTATTAGATAGGATAGAGGCCTGGTACAGGGGTGGGGGCCAGCTGGTTTGCCCTGAAGGGCGTCCCAGATCAGGTGGGGGTTCCCTTGGGGCGTGGGGCGGCCTGAGCGAGGGGCCTGTGGTGGTTTGCAGGCCGACCACGCCCCCTGGCAACCCAAGTGGAGGCCCTGGTATCTGGAATTTATTTTCCTTCTACAATTGAAACTTTGTAGCCTGGAGTGGAGCCAAGCCCGGGGCTCCCTCCGCGGCGGCAGCCATTTGTGTTGGGGTTATAATTGAAACTTTGTTGCCTTAAGCGGGTGGGCCCAGCTAGGGTGTGCGGAAAGCTTTGCTTCCCCTGTTGCCGGCGGCAACCCTGACCTGCTCTCTCAAGCTCCATTCTGCCGCCATTTGTTTGAATTTGTTTACCTTCTATAATTGAAACTTTGTAGCTTGAGTGGAGGCTTAGGCCTGGCAAGGGCAGGCGGAAAGCTTGGCTTCCTCTGTTACCTAGGAAACCTTGCTCTCTGTGGCTGTAGCCATCTTGGTTTGGGTTAATTTGCATACTCGCTCTGATTGGATGGTGGGCGTGGCTTGTGGTGTGGCTTGTGGGTGTGTCGGAGGTATGGTCAATTTGCATATTTGTCTATTATTAGATAGGATAAATTTTTACTGGGAGCTTACAGTTGGTTGGAGCATTATCCCGTGCACCGGTCCAGGCACATCCCTAGGTTGGGGGTTCCATCCCCAGTCAGGGTGAGTACAGGAGGCAACCAATCTATGTTTCTCTCTCACATCAATGTTTCTGTGTGTGTGTGTGTGTGTGTGTGTGTGTGTCTCCCTTCTCTGTAAAATCAACAGGAAACATCCTGGGAATGAGGATTTTTTTAAAAAATAGAAGACAAATTCCATGGCTACAAAGGCAAGCATGGCTTTTCCTGCATTTGGGGTAAATATACCAAAGTATCTATCATGGTTTAATGGTTTAACCACTACATTCCTATGTTTTAGAAAGTTTTACGCATTTTAATAATGCATAGCAACTTGGAACTTGCATACCATCTCCAAGACTCTTCCTGCCTATTAATCCTTTAGCCATAGGTGTGAAGGAGCATTCTGATTCTCTGACAGTCTCCTCTATTAACTCCCTTATATCCTATATGGTTTTTTTTTTTAAAAAACCTGGATATTCAAAAGAAACCATCTCCTTTTTTCCTGCTCAAAAGAAAGACAAACAAATAAATAAAAATGCAGGGTACAATTCTGGCCTCAGCTCTGTGGGCCCCTACATTTCTCCTAGATATGTTCCTGTTTTCCTTAATGTCATTAGTCCTCAATCACAAATTTTACTATTGTAGCTTAATAAATACAGTACTGGAATATTATTAGTATTCAGTAGATTTTAGTATAAATCTGAAAAAGTTCTACATAAAACGACTAAGGGAAAAAAATATTATGAACATTATATAAGAAAGGGCAAATTGGTGAAAAAATCCAGTTATGGATTTTCAACAACTACTACTGTGATTCTTCCTCCAACTCATTTTGCCTTCAACTCCAAACCAGAATTGCAAAACTCTCTGGCATGTAAAAAAAAAAAAAAATCATCCTATGCCCCTCCCATCTGAATGCTAAAGTAACCCAAATAAAGCTAAATTCTGACACACAACTGAAGTCCTCATACATTTCTCTGAAGGCCTCTAATAATGAAACCAGGTGTGTTTTTCCAACACCCTGTGTTGACACCATTTAATTCCTTTCATCAAGCCTGGACAAGCTGAGTAATTTAAGTAAACAGGGTATAATCAAAGCATTTAACCTTAACACAAGAGACACTAAAAAGGAGTTATATAACATTTAGATGCCTCTTATACATAAAAGCTGTACTTTTTTCTGAGCTCTAGTATTAAATTGTAACAGCAGAAATAATAAAGATATTTTATGTACTTATATTAAACCTAAACTAGAATTTCTAGTCTAAACTGGACTATGATCTTAACTGAATTTTCATTTTTCCCTTTAATTCTCTCTTTACCTTATTTCAAACTAAGTTGCCAAATAGCAAACCTAACCAAGCCTGATTAAAAAATCAACACAAAACATGGAGACTGGTGGAAGGGGTGGAGACGTGGAAAAGGCTGACCTCACACCCTGTGTCAGATAAAAATCAGGAGAGAGATCTTGGCTACAGAGGTCACCCCCTGAGGAGTGAGGGGTCGCCGCCCCACACCAGGCCCTCCACCCCAGTGTTCCAGTGCCAGGAAGAGAAGCTCCCATTACTTCTGGCTGTAAAAACCCGTGGGGGTTGGGACTCAGTGAAACAAAGAGCTGCTGGAGTCCCAGGTGTTCCTCTTAAAGAGCCTGCTCACCTACTTAATCAGACTCACTTGATCTGAGCTCCAGCAGTGGGGCAGCATCTTGTAAGGCACCAGGGACAAATAGGGAGGAACTAAATAAAGTATCTGACATTAAGGTGAGAGCTGGAGGGGCAGCTTTCTCCCAGAGAAAAGTGCTGGCAGAGGACATTTCTCCTTTTCTGAGCCTCCCCACACAGAGCCAGCAGGTGGGTGCCATATCTGAGTCATCAATCTGGTTAATGCTCACCCTGTCCTGGTGATTCCCTGAAACTCCACCCCACCCAACTTTCAGGCCCACCCAAGCTGTTTACAGTGGCTTTTCCATACTAATGGCCTGTCTTAGCTCCTGCTTCAGACTTTCCTAAAATCTCTCAAGCAGCATCTGGCCTCGGAGCCGCATGTTTCTCTTGCTAAATGGCTATCCAGAGGATGCTCTAACCCACCGAGCTATCCAGCCAGGACAAAAGCCAGTTTATTTTTTAAAAATCTATTCTCTTAGCAACTTTTCAAATTCTACACCATACAATGTTATTAACTATAGTCACCAAACTATACATTACACCCCCATGACTTATCCTCTCTAATAAAATGGTAATATGCAAATTAACCATCACTCCGCTACATAAGCCACGCCCACCAGCCAAGCCACGCCCACCAGCCAATCAGGGCGAGTATGCAAATTAACCCCAATCCAAGATGGCTACAGCCACAGTGAGCAAGGTTTCCCAGGTAACAGAGCAAGCCTAGCTTTCCATAGCCGTTGCAGGCCTAAGCCTCCACTCAAGCTACAAAGTTTCAATTATAGAAGGTAAACAAATTCAAACAAATGGCGGCAGAATGGAGCTTGAGAGAGCAGGCCAGGGTTGCCGGCGGCAACAGGGGAAGCAAAGCTTTCCGCACACCTTGGCCGGGCTCACCCGCTTAAGGCTACAAAGTTTCAATTGTATTAGGTGAATTAACTGCCACAGAGATGGCTGCCGCCCCGGAGGGAGCAGCAGGCTTGGCTCCGCTCCAGGCTACAAAGTTTCAATTGTAGAAGGAAAATAAATTCCAGATACCAGGGCCTCCCCTTGGGTTGCCAAGGGGCGTGGCCGGCCTGCAAACCACCACAGGCCCCTCGCTCAGGCCACTCCACGCCCCAAGGGAACCCCACCCTGATCCGGGACACCCTTCAGGGCAAACCAGCTGGCCCCCACCCGTGCACCAGGCCTCTATCCTATCTAATAAAAGAGTAATATACAGATTGATTATCACTGCAACACACAATATAGCTGCCCCCATGTGGTTAAAGATCCTGCCCCCATGTGGACACAAGATGGCCACCACAAGATGGCCAGCAGGAGAGGGCAGTTGGGAGGCACCCGGCCTGCAAGGGAGGGCAGTTGAGAGGGACCAGGCTTGCAAGGGAGGGCAGTTGGAGGTGATCAACCCTGCAGGAGAGGGCAGTTAGGGGTGACCAGGCCGGCAGAGGAGGGAAGTTGGGGGCAAACAGGCTGGCAGGGGAGCAGTTAAGCATCAACCAGGCTGGCAGCAGAGTGGTTAGGGGGTGATCAGGCTGGCAGGCAGAAGTGGTTAGGGGCAATCAGGAAGGCAGGCAGGCAGGCAAGCAGTTGGGAGCCAGCAGTCCTGGATTGTGAGAGGGATGTCCGACTGCCCGTTTAGGCCCGATCCCAGGATCGGGCCTAAACGGGCACTGGGATCGGGCCTAAACGGGCAGTCAGACATCCCTCCAGGAGTCCCAGATTGGAGAGGGTACAGGCTGGGCTGAGGGACAACCCCCCGCCGTGCACGAATTTCGTGCACCGGGCTTCTAGTTCATTTTATAACCAGGAGTTTTGGCCCTCTTCACCCATTTTGTCTATCCTCCCCCAGCAACTACCAACCTGCTCCCTGTATCTCTGAGTTTGGTTTTGGGGTTTTGTTTAGTTTTTTAGACTCCACATACAAATGAAATCTTAAGTACAGGTTTCCATACTATGGGCCAAGGTGGGACCTCCACCCCTGATTTATATGGAAAAAATAACTTACCAAATCATATCAAATATGCTTAATTATATCCAGTTTTATACTAAGCTAACACCCTTATGAGTTCTCTCAGGCTTTCCTGATACCTTAGGACACATCTTGCTAACGAAATAAATCCAAATACAGCACAAATGTTCACAGGCAGCTGGATGCTGAGTGTAGTTCCTGGCAAAGGGGTTTGGTGGGGCTTTTATACACTGAGTGGCCAGATTATTATGATCTCTGAACGCATAATAATCTGGCCACTCAGTATACACACACACACACACACACACACACACACACACACACACACACACTAGAGGCCCAGTGCATGAATTTGTGCATGGGTAGGGTCTGACCAGCCTGGCCAGGGGGAGGGAACATGGGAGGTTGGCTGGCCTGCCTGCTGGTCGAACTCCTGGTAGAGGGGACAATTTGCATATTAGCCTTTTATTATATAGGATATACACTGAGTGGCCAGATTATTATGCGTTCAGAGATCATAATAATCTGGCCACTCAATGTATATATACTAAAGGCCTGGTGCACAAAATTCATGCACTCGGGGTGGGGGGGGTAATCCCTCAGCCCAGCCTGCACCCTCTTGCAATCCGGGAGCCCTCGGGGGATGTCCGACTGACGGCTTAGGCCCGCTCCCCGGCAGTCAGACATTCTTAGAGCTGCCATCGCCACTGCACTCGCCAGCCATGAGCCCAGCTCAAGGCTTCTGGCTGAGCAGCACTCCCCCTGTGGGAGCACACTGACCACCAGGGGCAGCCCCAGCATGAGCGTCTGCCCCCTGGTGGCCAGTGTACATCACAGCGACAGATCATTCTGCCGTTCATTCAATTTGCATATTAGCCTTTTATTATATAGGACTAGAGGCCCAGTGCATGAAAATTCATGCACTGGAGGGGTCCCTCAGTCTGGCCTGCCCCCTCTCACAGTTTGGGAGCCCTCAGGGGATGTCCTACTGACGGCTTAGGCCCACTCCCCACCACAGTCTGGCCTCCTTCTGCAGGAGGCAACTGGCCAATCAGGGAAGACACTGCCCCCATCACTCCACTGCTGCTGTCACTGCCAGCTGCCGCAGCTGCCGGCCCTCGGCCCTAGCTTCTTAGCGCTTGCCCCGGCCCCTGCCCACTGGTGGGTGGGGGGCAACCTGGGGCCAGGCCAGCTGGGGGAGGGGCTGTGGAAGGTTGAGGCACAGCAGGTTGCACCCCATCCAGCCTCTGTGGAGGTGTGGTGCCAAGATGGGCCCGCGCCGCTGCCTCTGTGGCTGCCTCTGCGGAAGTGGCAGCACTGGGACCGGGACCGTGCCGCCACCTCTCCCACGCCGCCTCTGTGAAAGGGGCCACGGTGCTGGACCGGCCCGTGCCGCAGCCTCTCCCGTGCCGCCACCTCTCCTGCGCCGCCGGCCCTCGGCCCTCGCAACCGCTGCAGCTTTGTCCAGAAGGACGACCAGAAAACGACCAGTCTATCCAGTCTAATTAGCATATTACCCTTTTATTAGTATAGACTAGAAGCCCGGTGCATGAATTCGTGCATAGGTGGGGTCCCTCGGGGTGGCCTGTGGGGATCAGGCCTAAACCAGCAGTCCAATGCCGCCTGCTGCTCCTGCCTGCAGCTCCCACTCATCCCGCAGGCTCACGCCCAGTCAGTCCCAATTGGGAGAGGCTCACGCTGCCACAGCAGCGCTCACCAGCAGTGAGCCCTGCCTCTGGCGCCCGACTCGAGGGGGAGGGAAGAGGGGTGGGATAAGATCAGCCCTCTGGCAGGCAGTGGGACACCCTGGCTGGCCCGGGATCTGGATCCATCCCACTGACATTCACGCCGGTTGTCGGGAGACACCTGGCGGCCACTTTTATATAATTTCTTCCTTGCAGAGCTTCTAAAGAAGGGAAGCAGCCATGGTGCCTGAGGGCGACTTCCAGGAGGCCGGCAACACTGTCAGGTTGGGCTGGCAGAGCCGGTCCATCGGTACCTAGCCTGTTCTCCGGAGATTGGACCTGCAGGACTGCTGAGCGAGTGAGTGGCTGCCGCCAGGCTGATGGGCCATTGGAATGGGTCAGTCCATGGAGTGGCGCTCCCACTGTAGGAGTGCACTGATTACCAGGGGGCAGCTCCCGTGTTGAACGTCTACCCTCTGGTGGTCAGTGCGCATCATAGCAACTGGTCAACTGGTCGTTCAGTGATTCAGTCACTTAGGCTTTTATATATGTAGATATACTAGAGGCCTGGTGCACGAATTCATGCACCAGTGGGGTCCCTCGGCCTGGCCTGTAAGATTGGGCTGAAAATGGTTCTCTGACATCCCCCGAGGGGTCCCAGATTCGAGAGGGTGCAGGCCAGGCCAAGGGACCCCACCGGTGCACAATTGGGGCCAGGGAGGGACGAGGGAGGTTGGACAGCCAGGAGGGACTGCAGGAGGGCTCCAGGGTGTGCCCGGCCCATCTCACTCAGTCTAGATCGCCTGGACCCCAGCAGCAAGCTAACCTACCAGTCAGAGCTCTGCCCCCTGGTGGTCAATGCATGTCATAGCAACTGGTCGACCAGTGGACTGCCCCCTGGTGGTCAGTGCACATCATAGCGAGCGGTTGAGTGGCCTTAACATATCATTAGCATATTACGCTTTGATTGGTTGAACGACTGACCAGTCAACTGGACACTTAGCATATTAGGCTTTTATTATATAGGAGAATATTGATTTCAGAGAGGAAAGGAGAGGGAGAGAAAGACAGAAATACCATTGATGAGACAGAATCATTGATTGGCTGCCTCCTGCATGCCCCCAACTAGGGACCGAGCCCGCAACCTGGGCATGTGCCCCTGACCAGAATTGAAACTGGGACCTTTCAGTCCGCAGGCCAATGCTCTATTCACTGAGCCAAACTGGCTAGGGCTAGTGGGGCCACTCTTGCTGCTCGGGGTGCACACTGCCTCTATAACTGGCTTGTTGCAAAACAAACACTAAATGCTGTATTCACTTTTTGCCTTTGTTGGTAAAAGTGAAGATTCTCTTTGGATTTCTTTCAGTTAGCAAGAACATGTACTGACGTAGGTTTTTCATAAAAGCAAAGTGGCATGATGCAACTTTTGAAGAGCAAGGGATACATGAATGTGTCTTTCCCTTCTGACTTATTTCACTGAGCATAATGTGTGACGAGAAAATGGTGAATTCAGCGTGAACACTACATTGGAGAACTGAGCTGGAGATGTCTATGGGAACACAAAGTAAAAAGGATAGTAAACCACTATACAAGACTTCTTTGCAAGAGAGAAATCTTGAAAAATAATTGCTTAGGACCTAAGGAACTCAGGAGAAGGCACCAGTGGGAAGGGATGAACATTAGGTTCAATCCTTACCTGGATTTACCACCTATCCAAGAGCAGATGGATGCTGGATGTGTTTGGGAAGCATCTGCTGTGGAGCTGATTATTATCCTTGTAACAGAAATGTGTAAATTGTCTTTTTTGTCCGAATGAATACAAGACAATAAAGTGATCACAATCCTGGGTCAAGAATAGCAAGGAAAGCATGAACTGATTATCAAAGATGAGCTATGAAAATGAAAAAGAATGTTCCATCAGGCATTTATTTAAACTGTTAATCTAATGAAAACTATTTCATTTTTGTACAGAGCCATGAGATAAATTAACAGGTTAATATGAAAAAAAAATCACCCAGAATTTCTGCAGAGTAAAAGAAATGAAATTACTATTTTCCTCCCATTTTTCTTATGGAAAATTTCCTATTTACTTGGTATAAACAGGGAAAACTCTAAACATTTATCTTTTTAAAAAATATATATTTTATTGATTTTTTTACAGAGAGGAAGGAAGAGGGATAGAGAGATAGAAACATCGATGAGAGAGAAACATCGATCAGCTGCCTCCTACACACCCCCTACTGGGGATGTGCCCACATCCAAGGTACATGCCCTTCACCGGAATCGAACCTGGGACCCTTCAGTCCGCAGGCCGACGCTCTATCCACTGAGCCAAACTGGTTAGGGCTAACCATATATCTTAGAGAAACACAGACCTACTACTCAAGTTTGGCAGATGATAAAGCCCACAAGAACTCCTTTCTCTTGAACTACTCTCCAATTATTGACCAGCCAAAGTTTAAACTGAAGATACCTACACAAGGCTTTATCACACATGTAATTCTCTACAAATGTGCCCTACATACCTATCTTGGTTTATGGGCACCAAAAATATTTCCCTAGTCCCCCTGTACTATTCTTCACTTATTCAGCTAACAAATATTTGGTAAACGTCTGCTAAAAGATTGCCTCTACTCCTGTACACACACTTTTAAGAATCACTAGATGAACCGAAAATAACACAAGTATCTGCCACGAGTAAAATGGATAAAATTTGATCTAGTCATTCAATGGAATGTTATACAGTACATCAATGAAAATGAGCACAATCCATAAATTGATTGTAAACATAATGTAAACAAATAAGCAACACACAAAACATTACATTTTTAAAGCTTCCTTTTACATCAAGTTCAAAAACATAAACCAAATTAGATTGCTTATAGTATACACACAAAGGACAAAGTGATAAAAAAGAAAAAAGGAAATGATCATCTCAAAAGTCACAGCAGACCCATACATCTATGCCAATCAATTGTGTGTGTGTGTGTGTGTGTGTGCGCGCGCGTGTGTGTTTATTAATCCTCATCCGAGGATACTCTTTCATTGATTTTTAGCGAGTGGGAGAGGGGGAGAGAGAGAAAAACATCGATGTGAGACACATCGATAGGTTGCCTCCCATCTGTGCCCCAACCGAAGTTGCACATGCCCCTCACTAGGAATCGAACCCACAACCCTTTGGTCGACAGGCCATTGCCCTAATCACTGAGCAACCTGGACAGGGATGGCCAATCAATTTGACAAGGGTGCCAAGATCATTCAATGAGGAAACAATAGTTTCTTCAACAAGTAGTGCTAGATAACTAAATATCCACATGCAAAAGAATGAAGTTGGACCTCTATCTCACACCATATATAAAAATTAACTAAAAATGTATCAAAGACTAGCCAGTGTGGCTAAGTTGGTTGGAGTGTCATCTCATGCACCAGAAGATCACAGGTTCGATCCCTGGTCAGGGTACATAACCAGGTTGTAGGTTCAATCCCCGGTTGGGGTGCATGCAGGAGGCAACCAATCGATGTTTCTCTTTTTTATTTTTTTATTAATATATTTCTATTGATGTTTAGGGAGAGTGGAAAGGATGGGGAAAGACACAGAGAGAGAAACATTGATGTGAGAGAGACACATCAATTAGTTGCCTCCCGCACACACCCCAGGAGGAGTCCGCAACTAAGGTACATACCCTTAACCGGAATCGAACCCGGGACCCTTCAGTACGCAGGGCAACATTCTTTTTAAATATACACTGAGTGGCCAGATTATTATGAGCTCTGAACGTATAATAATCTGGCCACTCAGTGTATATCCTATATCAGTGATGGCGAACCTATGACACGTGTGTCAGCACTGACATGCGTAGCCATTTCTGATGACATGCGGCCGCTGAGGCGGCCGCATGCCGAGGATGAAACATTTGCTGCTCCTGAGGATGAAACATTTGCGAAATAATGTTTTTTCCTCAAAGTGACACACTACCCGAGTTATGCGAAGTTTTTTGGCCAAGTTTGACACACCAAGCTCAAAAGGTTGCCCATCACTGTCCTATATAGTAAAAGGCTAATATGCAAATTGTCCCCTCTACCAGGAGTTTGACCAGCAGGCAGGCCGGCCAATGGCCCATGTCCCCTCACCCTGGCCAGGCTGGCCAGACCCTACCCATGCACAAATTCATGCACAGTGGCCAGATTATTATGCGTTCAGAGATCATAATAATCTGGCCACTCGGTGTATTTTTATTGATTTCAGAGAGGAAGGGAAGATAGATAGAAACATCAACGATGAGAGAGAATCATTGATTGGCTGCCTCCTGCATGTCCCACACTGGAATCCAGCCCTCAACCCAGGCATGTGCCCCGATCGGGAACTGAACCATGACCTCCTGGTTCATAAGTCGATGTTCAACCACTGAGCCAAACTGGCTAGAGCTGATGTTTCTCTCTTACATCTCCCTCTCTGCCTCTCCCTTCCTCTCTAAAAAATCAATTAAATAAAAAATAATTAAAATTAAAAAAACAAAAGTCTTAAATACACTTTCAGCTTTCAGCTCAAAGGAGGCCAAGGTATAAATTTCTTCGGTCATTCCGAATCTGGGATCACCTGACACCAGCCTCCTTCACCATGCCACCTAAGTTTGACCCCAATGAGATCAAAGTCCTATGTCTGAGGGGCCAGTGGGAAAGTCATGTCATATCTGCCCTGGTCCCAAAGATACCCCTGAATGTCTCCAAAAAAGGTTGGTGATGACATCGCCAAAGCAACCAGTGATTGAAAGAGTCTGAGGATTACAGCAAAACTGACCATTCAGAACAGACAGGCCCAGATTGAGGTAGTACGGTACCTTCTGCCTCTGCCCTGATCATCAAGGCCCTCAAAGAACCGCCAAGAGACAGAAAGAAGCACAAAAACATTAAGCACAATGGAAATATCACTTTTTTTTTAAAGGGTTTTTTTAAAAAAATATATTTTATTGATTTTTTACAGAGAGGAAGAGAGAGGAATAGAGAGTTAGAAACATCGATGAGAGAGAAACACCGATCAGCTGCCTCTTGCACAACCCCTACTGGGGATGTGCCCGCAACCAAGGTACATGCCCTTGACCGGAATCGAACCTGGGACCTTTCAGTCTGCAGGCCGACGCTCTATCCACTGAGCCAAACCGGTTTTGGCTGGAAATATCACTTTTGATGAGACTGTAAACATTGCCCGGCAGATGTGGCACCCTCATGACATCATAGGTCAGTGATGGCGAACCTATGACACGCGTGTCAGCACTGACACGCGTAGCCATTTCTGATGACACGCGGCCGCTGAGGGGGCCGCATGCCAAGGATGAAACATTTGCTGCTCCTGAGGATGAAACATTTGCGAAATAATGTTTTTTCCTCAAAGTGACACACTACCCGAGTTATGAAGTTTTTTGGCCAAGTTTGACACACCAAGCTCAAAAGGTTGCCCATCACTGTCATAGGTGAACATCAACAGTGGTACAGTGGAATGCCCCACTAGTTAAGAATGACAAAGGAGCCCTGGCTGGTTTGGCTCAGTGGATAGAGCATCGTCCTGCAGACTGAAGGGTCCCAAAAAATGTATCAAAGACTTAACTGTAAGAGCTAAAACTATAAAACTTTTAGAAGAAAACATTAAATTTTTATGACTTTGGATTTGGCCATGGATTCTTAGATATGACACCAAAAGCATGAGCAATAAAGATAGATACATTGGACTTCACCAAAATTAAAAACATTGTCATCAAGCCCAGTTGGTGTGGCTCAGTGGTTGAGTGTCGACCCATCAACCAGGAGATCACAGTTCAATTCCCGGTCAGGATACATGCCTGAATTGCAGCTCAATCCCCAGTAGGGTGCATGTAGGAGGCAGCCAATCTATGATTCACTCTCATCATTGATGTTTATCTCTCTCTCCCTCTTCCTTCCTCTCTGAAATAAATAAAAATTTGGTTCACCCAGTTGGCATTGCTCAGTGGTTGAGCACTGACCTATGAACCAGAAGGTCTCGGTTCAATTCCAGGTCAGGGCACATGCCTGGGTTGCAATCTCGATCCCCAGTGTGGGATGTGCAGTAGACAGCTGATCAACGACTCTCTCTCATCATTGATGTTTTTTCCCTCTCCCCTCTCCCCTCTTCCCTCTCCCTTCTCCCTCTCTGAAATCAATAAAAAACATATATATTTTTTAATTTTGGTTCAACTCAACCATCAGAAATAAATTTACTTATTATGTGTGACAAGGTATTATTGGAAAGATGGCATTATAGGAAAGATAAAGGGAAAAAAAGATTACTTAAAGACAAATGCTATAAAAACATAAGTTTTTAAAATATATTTAATTATTTTAGAGAGAGAGGAAGAGGAGAGAGAGAGAGAGAGAGAGAGAGAGAGAGAGAGAGAGAGAGAAACATCAATATGAGAGAGAAACACTGGTCAGCTGCCTCCTAAATGTGTCCCTACTGGGGATTGAACCCTAAACCTTTTGGTGCACAAGATGACTGACACTCAACGTAACATTCTTAATTCTAGTCAGTTATTCACACTTAATTGAAGATTTGACAACCACCCTCTTGGAGAAAACTTTAAAATTGTAGGTTTGATTATGACTTTTACTTAAATTCACATAGCAAAAAAATAAAAATAAAAAAAATTGGACTTCACCAGAATAAAAAACTTTGTTTTTGCAAAAGATATTGTTATGAAAATTAAAAGGAAAGCCACAGACTGATAGCAAAATTTTACAAAATACATATCCAACTAAGGACTTACATTTAAAACTGAAAGAATTTGTACCAGTTTACTAAAAAAAAATTTTTAAAAATTAAAAATTGAACAAAATATTTCAACATTTATTTCACAAAAGAAGATATGCATATTAAAACCACAATGAGATATCAGTACATACCCAACCACTAGAAAGGCTAAAATTTAAAATACTATGACCAGCCGAAACCGGTTTTGCTCAGTGGATAGAGCGTCGGCCTGCGGACTGAAGGGTCCCAGGTTCGATTCCGGTCAAGGGCATGTACATTGGTTGCAGGCACATCCCCGGTAGGGGGTGTGCAGGAGGCAGCTGATCGATGTTTCTCTTTCATCGATGTTTCTAGCTCTCTATCCCTCTCCCTTCCTCTCTGTAAAAAATCAATAAAAATATATTAAAAAAATAAAATAAAATACTATGACCATAGCCCTAGCCAGTTTGGCTCAGAGGATAAAGCGTCGGCCTGAGGACTGAAGGGTACTGGGTTTGATTCCAGTCAAGGGCACAGGACCGCATTGTGGGCTCGATCCCTAGTAGGGGGCACACAGGAGGTAGCTGATCAATGATTTTTCTCTCAATGCACAACTGCCCAGCCAGCATGGCTCATTGGTTGAGGGTCAACCCATGAACCAGGAGGAGGTCACTGGTTTGATTCCATCAGGGCATATGTCTGGGTTGTGGGCTCGATCACCTGTAGGAGGCAGCCAATCATTCTGTTTCTCATGGATATTTTTATATCTCTCTCTCCCTTCCTCTTTCTCTAAAAAACACACATATTTTTTAAAAATAAAATAAAATGTACAACCACTTTGGAAAACAGTCAATTTCTTTAAAATGTCAAACATACACCTACCATTTGATTCAGCTACTCCAAGCCTAGATATTTTATCTGAGAAATGAAAGCACATGTCCACAAAAAATCCTATGCATATATGAAATTTCATAGCAGCTTTGTTTTTGTTTAATCCTCACCCGAGGAATGTTGTTGTTTGTTTGTTTGTTTGTTTATGTATTCTAGAGAGAGAGAGAGAGAGAGAAACATCAATGTGTGAGAGAGAAACATCGATAGGTGGCCTTCTGTGTGCATCCCAATCGGGGATTGAACCCTCTACCCTTTGGTGCACAGGACAACGCTCTAACTGCTGATCCACACCGACAAGGGCTGCAGCTTTATTTGGAGTAACCCGAAATTGAAAACAATTCAAATGTCCATCAGCAGGTGAAAAGAAAAATTTTATATGAAATACCATTCCACAATAAAAAGGAGAAAATATTGATACACACAACAAAATGGATGAATCATTCTGCTAAATACAACAAAAGAAAACATACTGTAAGATTATATAATAGTGACAAAAATTCATCAGTGGGTGTCCAAGAGTGAGAAGGAGAGATGGATTACAAAGGGAATAAGGAAACATTGGGAGTAGGTTCATTATCTTGACTGTAGTGACAGTTTCACATCAACATGTATAGTTTAAGTGTGGGGTTTGATTACATCAATTAAACCTCAATAAAGTTATTTTAAAAATCCACATACAAAGGGAATTGAGAAATAATTAATTCATAATCCAGTTCCAACTACATCATTGAGTGTCAATTTAATGTTAAACAGAGAGAAACCAAGATGGCGGCATAGGTAAACACCTGAAATTGCTGCCTCGCACAACCATTTCAAAACTACAACTAAAAGACAAAACGGACATCATCCAGAACCACAGGAAGGCTGGCTGAATGGAAATTCTACAACTAGAAGGGAAGAGAAAAGCACACTGAGACTCAGAGGAGGTGCGGAAGTAAAGTGCAGAGGTACAGAGGTGCACACGCGGAGAGGGCTGGCAACTGAGTACGCGGTTGTCTTTTTCAATCAGGAGGGAGGCACAAGCTCCCGACTGCTATGAACCTTAGTTCCGGGTGAGACTCTGGGGACCCAGACTCATATGGGGAGAAAGTGGACTGTCTGGCATCTGGCCAGAACACGAGGGCGGTTTTCTCTCAGAGGTGCTTGCAGCGATTACCGAGGGACACTGAGACCCAGGGGCCTCTTAAGGCTGGGCTGAGGATCAGCCATAGCTGTTTGCTCCGCCCTGTTAATTCCCTGAGACCCTGCCCCACCCAAGCTGTGTGCATATGCTTTTGCATATGAATAGCCTGGCCTTTTGCATTCTAAACTTACCTAACAAACTGCAGCTGGGTCAGAGAGACCCAGAACATCCAAAAGAAGGCCCAAGGCCCCACAGCAGCTTGCATTGCTTCACAGATGGGCCTCATCTGGGCACCTCCAAACCCCAAACAAAGAAGAGGAATCTGCAGATCTCTCCATAGCTCCTGCTGGGTAGCCTCCAGGAGAGACTAAATTAGCACATCCTTGGAGATCCAAGAGCCAGTGTACCCAGTGGTCAGAGAGGGACCATCCATATTACAACTCCTCAGATCCATAAGGGACACACTCAGGGGGCAGACTCAGTGAGTACCAAAGCCCCACTGAAGCAAGTCTTGTCTCATAAGGTTGTCTCCAGTACAGAAGTTCTCCCAGCGTAGACACAGCAGATCCTCACAGCCAATTGGCCTGGAGGCCAATTCCTCCCAGTGATACCAACAACAATCAAGGCTTAACTACAACAAGACTGTGCACACAGCCCACAAAGGGATGCACCAAGAGAGTCCACCTCAGGTAACTGGGGAGGCTGAGCCACTGGGCCCTATAGTACACCTAGCACACAAAGCCACTCTATCAATACAGGGAAGCAGCCAAAATGCGGAGACAAAGAAACAGGTCACAAATGACAGAAATGGAGGATAACAAACAACTGGATATAGAGTTCAAAACCACGGTTATAAGGTTCTTCAAGAATTTTCTAGAAACCACCAATAAATTTAGTGAGACCCTTGAAGATATGAAAAAGGACCAACTAGAAATTAAGCACACACTGACTGAAATAAAGAATAATATACAGAGATCCAACAGCAGACTAGAGGAATGCAAGAATCAAGTCAAAGATTTGAAATACAAAGAAGCAAAAAACACCCAACCAGAAAAGAAAAAAGAAAAAAGAATCCAAAAATATGAAGATAGTGTAAGGGGCCTCTGGGACAACTCCAAGCGTACCAACATCAGAATTATGGGGGTCCCAGAAGAGAGCAAGATATTGAAAACCTATTTGAAGAAATAATGACCGAAAACTTCCCCCACCTGGTGAAAGAAATAGCCTTACAAGTCCAGGAAGCGCACAGAACCCCAAACAAAAGGAATCCAAAGAGGACTACACCAAGACACATCATAATTAAAATGCCAAGAGCAAAAGACAAAGAGAGAATATTAAAAGCAGCAAGAGAAAAACAGTTAATTACCTACAAGGGAGTACCCATACGACTGTCAGCTGATTTCTCAACAGAAACTATGCAGGCCAGACGGGAGTGGCAAGAAATATTCAAAGTGATAAATAGCAAGAACCTACAACCAAGATTACTTTACCCAGCAAAGCTATCATTCAGAATTGAAGGTCAGATAAAGAGCTTCACAGATAAGAAAAAGCTAAAGGAGTTCATCACCTCCAAACCAGTATTATATGAAATGCTGAAAGGTATTCTTTAAGAAAAGGAAGAAGAAGAAAAAGGTAAAGATAAAAATTATGAACAACAAATACATATCTATCAACAAGTGAATCTAAAAATCAAGTGAATAAAAATCTGATGAACAGAATAAACTGGTGAATATAATAGAATCAGGGGCATAGAAAGGGAGTGGACTGACAATTCTCAGGGGGAAAGAGGTGTGGTGGGTGCTGGAAGAGACTGGACAAAAATCGTACACCTATGGATGAGGACAGTGGGGGGGTAAGGACAGATGGTGGGGTGGGAACCGGGTGGAGGGGAGCTATGGGGGGAAAAAAGAGGAACAACTGTAATAATCTGAACAATAAAGATTTATTTTAAAAAAGTTTAATGTTAAACCTATGCAAACTATGTATTTCAAACTTTTACAAACCTTAATGATGAAAAATCTCCAACATCAAAACTATGTTAAATGTGTTCCCATGCACATACTTCAGACCTTTTATAAATATTTGGATATAAAGATGATCTAAAATTAGGCTTGCCACAAAAATATATAAAATACATAAGCATGTAAACTGGAGAATGAGACTTATCATGTGAATTAGGTTTCAGTAACCCTGTTATTACTTTCTCAAGGGGGCCCAAGTGCCCAATGACCACAAAGCTCTTCTTTCTTGAGGAAATACTGACAATTTCAGAAGTAAATTCTTATCCCCCCTCCAACCTTACTCATAAAAATATACACTCTCTTGCCCTGGCTGATGTGGCTCAGTTGTTGGACTTCATCACATGCACCAAGGGTCACTGTTTCAATTCCTGGTCAAGGGCCCATGTCCGGGTTGTGGGTTCAATCCCCAGTAGGGGGCATGCAGGATGCAGCTGATCCATATTATGCTCTCACATCCATCGATGTTTCTCTCTCCCTCTCATTTCCTCTCTCTCTAAAAATCAATAAACTATTCTTTAAAAAAACAATATATACAGATACACACACCACACACACATATACTCTCCTTCTCTCTTCCTATCACAGAAGAGATTTCTCTTTCATAAAGTAAACTCGATACCAGTGCATCAAGTTTCTGGCTCTCCTCTTTCCTAAGAATGAATATTGACTATTGCTCCTGTATCTCCATCTCTAGTAGATTCTTTGTTCAGCTCACAATCATTCTTTAAAAAGATACCTTCTAGACCTTATCTATCCAAAAAGCTATGAAGCTCTCTCCACTTTCTTTTTATTTTTTTTATTTTTTTATTTTTTTATTTTTATATTTTATTGATTTTTTACAGAGAGGAAGGGAGAGGGACAGAGCTAGAAACATCGATGAGAGAGAAACATCGACCAGCTGCCTCCTGCACACCCCCTACCGGGGATGTGCCCGCAACCAATGTACATGCCCTTGACTGGAATCGAACCTGGGACCTTTCAGTCCGCAGACCGACGCTCTATCCACTGAGCCAAACCGGTTTCGGCTCTCTCCACTTTCCATCATTAAGTAACTTCAGAATAATCAACACCTCCCCCCCTCAAAAAAAAAAAAGAAGAATCAACACTTGCTGTCACCATTTCAACTATAATTCACTTCTCAACTATTGCAATTTGCCTTTATTCCCTTATCATTCTTCCAAAACTATTTTCCTAATTGCCAAAAATAATAGTTTATTTTCATTCTTCATTCCTGTTTCACTTCTCTAAAGTATTTGACAAAAATAACTACCAGCTCCTTATTGAAAATCTTTCCTCCCTTGTTTTCTTGAAAACTTCTTAGTTCTACTCTTAGCTAACTGCCATTCAGCCTCCTTTCATTAAATTCAATCAGCAAATAGCCTGGCCGGCGTGGCTCAGGGGTTGAGTGTCAACCTATGAACCAGGAGGTCACAGTTCGATTCCTGGTCAGTCGGGGCACATGCCCAGGTTTCTGGCTTGATTCCCCAGTAGGGGTCGTGTAGGAAGCAGCAATTAATGATTCTCTCTCATCATTGATGTTTCTATCTCTCTCTTCCTCTCTGAAATCAATAAAAAATATTTTAAAAAATAATCATTCTTGTTTCCTCCATCATTATATTTTTAAATAACACACCTTTCCTTATGAATTGTTTTGTCAGTGTAAAGATAAAAAAGCCACCAAGTTGACAGATAAAATAAACAGAAAGGACAAGTACAATCTAAACATGTAAGTTGCCACCTCCCAGAGTTCCATTGTTTCCTTATTCCCAATAAATAAAAAGCCAAATTGTATATAATGATTTCATACTTCTCTTTCTAACATTAGTTTTTGAAATGTTAAAAATATGTTGGTATGGTCTAGCTCAGGGGTCCTCAAACTTTTTAAACAGGGGGCCAGTTCACTGTCCCTCAGACAGTTGGAGGGCCGGACTATAGTTTAAAAAAAACTATGAACAAATTCCTATGCACACTGCACATATCTTATTTTGAAGTAAAAAAACAAAACGGCAAAAACACCCGCATGCGGCCCGCAGGCCGTAGTTTGAGGACGCCTGGTCTAGCTAGTGTGGCTACGTGGTTAAAGCGTCGGCCCACGCACCAAAGGGTCTCAGGTTCAATTCTGGGTCAAGGGCATGTACCTGAGTTGTGGGTTCCCGCCCACCCCGGTGGGGTGCGTGGGGGAGGCAACCTGTGGATGTATCTCTCTCACATCAATGTTTATTTCTCTCTCTCCCTCTCCCTTCCTCTCTCTGAAATAAATAAACAAATAAATGAAACATACTTAAATATAACATCTCTGGTCACTAATAAGTGCAATGTATACTCTTAGAAAAACTCATCTTTAGGCAAACTTATAGTTATTGTTTTCATGCTCCTTAACTTATTACTTCCTGACTTTAGCCAAGTATCCAGTATGATTATAAATTAAACTTCATATGACTTTGTAGATATTACTGTTGCACTGATATAAATACAGAAAGACTGATTTATCTTAATTATTGGAAAATAGCAAGGTGGGAAACATGGGGGGGGTACTATTTGTTACCATTTATGAAAGGAAAATATGTATATACTAGAGCCCCCGTGCACGAATTTCATGCACGGGCAGTGTGTCCCTCAGCCCAGCCTGCACCCTCTCCAATCTGGGACCCCTTGAGGGATGTCCGACTGCCCGTTTAAACGAAGAGTTGAACATCCCTCTCACAATCCAGGACTGCTGGCTCCCAACTGCTAGCCTGCCTGCCTTCCTGATTGCCCGTAACTGCTTCTGTCTGCCAGTCTGATCACCCCCTAACCACTCCCCTGCCAGCCTGACTGATGCCTAACTGCTCCCCTGCCAGCCTGATTGACCCTAGCTGCCCTCGCCTGCAGGCCTGGTCACCCCTAACTGCCCTCCCCTGCAGGCCTGGTCACCCCCAACTGCTCTCTCCTGCAGGCCTGGGTCCCCCCCAACTGCCCTTCCCTGAAGGCCCGGTCACCCCCAACTTCCCTCCTCTGCCGGCCTGGTCACCCCCAATTGCCCTCCCTTACAGGCCTGGTCCCTCCCAACTGCCCTCTCCTGCTGGCCTGATCACCCACAACTGCCCTCCCTTGCTGGCCATCTTGTGGTAGCCATCTTGTGTCCACATGGGGACAGCCATCTTGTGTGTTGGAGTGACGGTCAATTTGCATATTACTTTTATTAGATAGGATAGAGGCCTGGTGCCTGGGTGGGGGCCAGCTGGTTTTCCCTGAAGGGTGTCCCGAATCAGGGTGGGGATTCCCTTGGGGCGTGGGGCGGCCTGAGCAAGGGGCCCATGGTGGTTTGCAGGCCGGCCATGCCCCCCGGCGACCCAAGTGGAGGCCCTGGTATCTGGGATTTATTTATCTTCTATAATTGAAACTTTGTAGCCTTGAGTGAAGGCCAGGGCCTGCCAGGAAGCTTGGTTTCCTCCATCGCTGGGTAAACCCAAGCCTCCTGCTCGCTCCGTGGCCGCAGCCATCTTGGTTGGGTTAATTTGCATACTCGCTCCTGATTGGCTTGTGGGCATGGCTTGTGGGCGTGGCGGAGGTATGGTGAATTTGCATGTTTCTCTTTTATTAGTGCAGATTTCATTTGAAATGCAGAGACAATCTCTGGAAGAATACACAAGAAGCTGTATCATTGTTGCCCTCAGGGTGAAAACGAAATTGGTAAGGGGAAGGGAAGCAGCCTTGTTTTTGATATGTTTGAATTTTATATCATGTACAGACATTTTAAAAGTATACTAAAAGTCAACTTTGTATCCCATTAAGTGTGACTAAGAATAAAACAATTTAAAAGGTTTAAAATCACTATAGGAGCCAACAATGTTCTGCTATGTATTAATCAACCCAGTGTCTGAGTTAAGATCACATGTATCTGAGCTGTGCTAACTGCTGTACATGCTCACTCAAACTATGCTCAAAGGGCCAAATGGTTGCTTTTTTTTTATGTACCCCAGGCATGAAACAGCTCTGGCCACCAGCACAGGCATAAGATAGGATGAATTAAGGACTGTACGTCTGTTTTACCCCGACTGATAAAAGTAAGAGCAACACCACCAATTACGTGTCTCCTTGCCCATTGCTAGAGGGTTCAAAGAGTTGACTTTTAAAATGAAGGAAAAAAAAGACTTTAACCCTTTGCACTCGCTTGCTTTTTTCTCGATTCCTGCTACCGATGCTAACCGTGTCGAGTCACACTCGACATCTGAGTGCAAAAGGTTAAGTCTTGTTGATTATTTTTAAACTAGAAATGGAAGTTGATGCTATTATCACAGTTAGCAACATGAACTCCCAGAACACCCTCAAGAGAGACTTGCTCAGTTTTGGGAAGACACTTGACATTTCTGGCAGTGATCTGTTGAGGAAGTAGGTACACACCTCTGGTTCAAGTGCAAGCGTGTAGGTAATGAAGCTAAATTTATCCACATCAGTGTCTTTTATACCATGTTTATGTTACAGCTGTTGTGTCTAGAGATACACTCTACACTCCTCTGGGAATTCTTTTGTTTTCACTACAACAGAGCAACTACCAAAACAATGCCTGTGATAAGCTCTTAAGTGACACACATAGTAATTACTTTCATGACTTTAGAGACCATACTTCTAACACTCAAAAGAAAAGAAAAATTACAAAAGAACTTACAAACATCAATACTTTCTAGCAATACTCAACATTACTAATGTGAGAAAAATATTTGATAAATAAATTTTAAAGTTAGATGAAAAAGACAGCTCTTACTTATGCCTGAAAGAAATCTAATTCATCATCAGTCCTTTGCTTTGACTTTGAAAGTAGGTAAAAATCAGATATTATTCCCATTTGGTAGTTGTAGGACTATAAAAAACAATTAAGAAAATGATAGCCCAAGCCGGTTTTGCTCAGTGGATAGAGTGTTGGCTCACACCCCTATTGGGGATGGAGCCTGCAACCTGGGCATGTGTCTTGACCAGGGGTGTGTAAGAGGCAGCAATCAATTAAACTCTCTCATCATTGATGTTTCTACCTCTCTATCCCTCTCCCTTACTTTCTGAAACCAATAAAAATATATGTTTTTTTCCTGTCCAGAACCCTCCCACATACACACACAAAGGCACCTCTCAGCAACCCTCCCACCCAGGGAAACCACTATCCTTTTTTTAAAAAATCTTTATTGTTGAAAGTATTATTTATGTCCCCTTATTCTCCCACTGATTCCTTCTAGCCCACCCCACCCCCCACCTTCACCACCCTATTTTCTGTGTCCATGGGTTATGCAGATATATATGCATACAAGTTCTTTGGTTGATCACTTCCCACCCACCCACCTTCCCCGCCTTCCCTCTGAGATTCAGTAGTCTGTTATAAGCTTCTAAGTCTGGATCTATTTTGTTCATCAGTTTATTTTGTTCATTAGATCCCACATATGAGTGAGATCGTATGATACTTGTCTTTCTCTGACTGGCTTATCTCACTTAGCATAATACTCTCCATGTCCCTCCACACTATCTCAAAGGGTAACAGATCCTTCTTTGTTACTACTGCATAGTATTCCATGGTGTAAATGTAGCACAGCTTTTTTTCAAATATATTTTTATTGATTTCAGAGAGGAAAGGAGAGAGAGAGAGAGAGAGAGAGAGAGAGAGAGAGAGAGAGAGAGAGAGAGAGAGAGAGAGAGATATCAATGGAGAATCATTGATTGGCTTCATCCTGCATGCCCTGTACTGGGGACTGAGCCCGCAAACTGGCCATGTGACCTGACCAGGAATCGAACCATGACCTCCTGGTTCATAGGTTGATGCTCAACCACTGAACCACGCTGGCTGGGAGTACCACAGCTTTTTTTATCCACTCATCTACTGATGGACACTTGGGCTGTTTCCAGATTTTAGCTAATGTAAATTGTGCTACTATGAACATAGGGATGCATACATTCTTATTGGTGTTTTGGGCTTCCTAGGATATATTCCTAGAAGTGGGACCACTGGGTCAAATGGCAGTTCCATATTTAACTTTTTGAGGAAACTCCATACTGTTTTTCATAATAGCTGCACCCACCAGTCAGCATTCCCACCATCACTGTACTAGGGATCCCTTTTCTCCACATCCTTGCAAGCACTTATCATTTGTTGATTTGTTGATGATATCCATTCTGACAGATGTGAGGTTTAATTTGCATTGTAATTTTAATTTGCATCTCTCAGATGATCAGTGACTTTAAGCATTTTTTCATGTTTCTTGACCATCTGTATGTCCTCTTTGGAGAAGTGTCTATTTAGGGTCTTTGTCCTTTGTTGGATTGGTTGTCTTCCTTTTGTTAAGTTGTATAGGTTCCTGATATATTGTGGATATTAACCCCTTATCAGATGTATCATTGCCAAATATGTTCTCCTAAACAGTGGGCTCCCTTTTGGTTTTGTTGATGTTTTCTTTTGCTGTGCAGAAGGCTTTTATTTTTATACTAGAGGCCCAGCGCGCACAAAATCGTGTGAGAGTAGCTCACTTCCGCTTGCCTCAGCTGGCCGCCCAGCCCATCGCGGCTCATAGCTCACTGCCCCGCCCTCTGTTGCTCATAGCCCTCCACCACTCGCTCGTAGCTCTCAGCCGCTAGTAGTTTGCACCCCGCCCTGCCGTAAGAGCCACTGCTCATTTGGTACTGACAGGGTTATGATGTTACAGCGTGATGGCCACGGGCCTTTTAACTAAGAAACTAGTGGCCCTGTGTACAAATCCATGCATGAGTAGCTCGCTGCCGCTTGCCTCAGCTGGCCACCTAGCCCACCACCACTGTAGCTCTCCGCTGCACGTAGCTTGCCCTGCCCTCCTATAGCTCTCCTTCCGCTTGTAGCTCGCTGCCCCATTCTCCTGTAGCTCTCCCCTGCTTGTAGCTCGCTGCCCCGTCCTCCTGTAGCTCTCCCCTGCTTGTAGCTTGCTGCCCCGCCATCCTGGTGATCAGTCGTTACGTGTCACGGCGTAATGACCATTTGCATATTACCTCTTTATTATATAGAATAGTCCCATTTGTTTATTTTCTCCTTAATTTCCTTTGCCCTAGGAGATGTATCTGTAAACATATTGCTAAGAGAGGTGTGTGATATCTTGCTGCCTATGATTTCTTTTAGGATTTTTATGGTTTCCCAACTTATGTTGAAGTCTTTTATTCATTTTGAGTTTATTCTTGTGTATGGTGTAAGTTGGTGGTCTAATTTCTTTTTCTTTTTGCATGTATCTGTCCAATTTTCCCAACACCATTTATTGAAGAGACTCCATTATATGTTCTTGCCTCCTTTGTCAAATATTAATTGAGCATAATGGCTGGGATCCACTTCTGTGGTCTCTATACTGTTCCAATGACCTATATACCTGTTCTTGTGCCAGTACCAGGCTGTTTTGATTATGGTAGCTTTATAGTATAACCTGATACCTAGTATTGTGATTCCTCCAATTTTGTTCTTCATTCTCAATATTGCTTCAGATATTCAGGGTCTTTTTGGTTCCATATAAATCTTTAGAGTATTTGTTCTAGATCTGTGAAATGTGCTGTTGGCATTTTAATAGGGATTACATTGAATCTGTAAATTGCTTTGGGTAGTATGGACATTTTAATGATGTTAATTTTACCAATCCATGGACATGGTATATTCTTCCACTTGTTTATATCTTCCCTTAACTCTTTTTTCAATGTCCTGTAGTCTTCCAAGTACAGGTCTTTTATCTCCTTGGTTAAGTTTATTCCTTTTTTTGTTGTTGTTGTTGCAATGGTAAATAGAATTGTTTAAGTTTCTCTTTCTGAGAATTCATTATTGGTGTATAAAAAAAGCTATCGATTTTTGCGTGTTGATTTTGTATCCTGCTACATTGCTGAATTCATTTATTAAATCTAGTAGTTTTGCCCTAGCCATTTAGATCAATGGATAGAATGTCAGCCTGCGGACTGAAGGGTCCCAGTTCGATTCCGGTCAAGGGCACATTCCCGGGATGTGGCTTGATCCCCAGTGGAGGGTGTGCAAAAGGCAGCCGATCAGTAATTCTCTCTCAGTGATGTTCTCTCTCTCTCTCCCTTCCTCTTTGAAATCAACAAAAATATATTAAAATTAATTAATTAGAATAACCCCCTTCTTGGAAAAAAATCTAGTAGTTTTTGGTGGAGTCTTTAGGGTTTTCTATGTAAAATATCCTGTCTGTGAATAATGAGAGTTTTACTTCCTCCTTTCCAATTTGGATGCTTTTTATTTCTTCTTCTTGTCTGATCACAGAGGCTAGGACTTCCAGTACAATGCCGAATAAGGTTGGTGAAAGCAGACATCCTTGTCTTGTTCCTGTTCTTAAGGGGAAATGGTTTTAGTTTTTGCTCATTGAATATGATGTTCTCTGTAGGTTTGTCATATATGGCCTTTATTATGTTGAGATATGTTCCCTCTATTCCCACTTTGCTGAGAGTTTTTATAAAAAACTAGACACCCGGTGCACAAAATTCGTGCATGGGTGCGGTCCCTAGGCCTGACCGGCAATCGAGGTGAGAGCGTCTGGCATGGAAGAGTAGGTCCCAGCTGACCTCTGGGCCCCGGGAAGCACCTGGGCCTCCGGGCCCCTGCACAACCCCCTGCCAGCCTGAGTCACTGCACCCGAGTCCCCACGCAGAGATGCTGTGAGTGCAGCCGGACGCCATGGGCCAGGGCACAGGGTGGGCCTCTGGGCCACCCAGCGGTGCTGTATGGAAGCCGGGTGGGCAGCACGCTCTCACCCAGCCGGCCTCACAGACTGGCTCCTGCGCGAACCCACGGGGAGTCCAACCAGCCCCTGGGGTCCCAGCAGCTGTGGCCTGGATCACCCAGAAGCCCATTGGGGCCAGCAGCGCCTCCACTGCCACCCGCTGCCAGCGCCTCAGTGCTGATGCCTGCCATGTTCTGCACTGCACCCTGGTGGTCAGCGCATGTCATAGCAAGTGGTCGAACTCCCGGTCGAGGGGACAATTTGCATATTAGGCTTTTATTATATAGGATATCTCCCATTGTTTTCAGAGAGGGAGAGAGAAAGAGAGATAGAAACATCAATAATGGAGAAAATCATGGATCAGCTGCCTCCTGCACACCCCACACGGGATTGAGATCACAACCCGGGCATGTGCCCTGACAAGGAGTCAAACCTTGACCTCCTGAGTCACAGGTGGATGTTCAACCACTAAGCCATGCACACCGTGCTCTTGTTCTCATTTTAAAGTAGAGAGAATTAACACTCTAGAGGCCATCTTGCCCAAAACAGTGAAGTTATGCAGTGGCAGAGTCGGGGGGAGGGAGAGGGACTGATTCTAAACATGCACTCATGAGGCATCTGTGTTAATCAGTTCAGCCAGGGGACAGGTGGACAGACACTGTCTCTGGCTCTTCAAGTGGAATTTCCTCAAGGCCCTCAGATTCCCTGCATGACTCCCCACCCTCCCTACCTGCCATTGGAGCTGAGGAGGGAGGAGGATGGGAAGGGCCATCCGCAGTTCACCTGGGAGGGGACGTGGACGGGGAGGTAGGGGTAGAGCTGGGAGCACCCCAGCCCCTGGAGTTAGAAGCAGGGATCTGGATGCTGACTGCCCTGTCCCAGCATCTCAGGAGCAGTTCTTTCTCCAGAAGCACCATAAGCATTGCCTTAGGCCAGAGGACTTGGTGCTGGTCTCGGCCGTTCTGTTCTGTGATGCGGGATCCTCTCTGTCCTGGAAATTGGAGTTGGGTATTGGAGTCGAACCACCTGGGCAAGCCCTTTGCATTGGACCCTGAGCCCTTTTATGTCATGTGTGACCCGGGTTCCAGGCACAGCTGATCTGTGTGTCCACAAGGAGGCTTAATTTTCTTAGTTTTCAACATTTGCTTCCCATAATACTGTACATTCTGTTTTGTTGTTTTTTATACCCAAAATAAAACCATTTGCTTGTTTCTAATAAGTACTTGTCATCACTGAATAGAGCTTGGGGGGGGGGGGGAGGAACGTGGAGGGATTAGGGCAGCGAGATGGGAATGACCCGCTGCCTGGAAGTCATGGTGGGAGGCTGGTCGTGAACATTCCACGTCCCTCGTGTGGAGCTCAAACCAAGGTTTAGGTTTTACAGTCAGACCCTCAAAATAGAGGGGATCTGACCCCAGGCTCCCTGCCGGCAGCTGGCAGAGACCCTGCCTTCCCAGGAGCCCAGCCAAGCATGGGGCCTCCTCCCCACACCCCCACATCATTCCTGATGCTCTGGCTTCCCTCCAGCACATCCCAAAGTCGCCACCTTGGCTGCCACAGTTTCCACTGTCTCCCCATCGCCCTTGGGGAGGGTACTGTTGCCTCCTTCTTTCTCTTCCCCCTCAGTCTGCAACTGACACAGAAGCCAGAGGGTCTGTCCCCACTGCATCAGCCCAGCGGGTCCTCACTCACAACCCCGGTGCCTCCCTCGGCACTCAGGGGGCACCAGGTTCTCACGGGCCCTCAATCCTTGCAGGATGTGGCCCCCGACCCAGCCTGAACCCCCCTTCCGCTCAGCCTCTTGTTCATCCTGCTGCCCCTCCATGTGCTGTCCTCTCTGCCCAATGCCCTTCTCCAGGCGTCTACCCGGCTCTCCTCCATCCGTCCAGTTTCCCTCAGTGAGCCTCCCTTAGCCCCTGCCCTCACTGAGCCCCTGTGTGGCTTCATTCCCATGTTTTCATGGTGCCCATACCCTCTAACAGCTGCAACTTACACCTGTCCAAGGCTGTTTCCTCCCTGCACCCCATTCTCTCCTGGTGGAACGCATGCTCCATAGGACAGGGCGGCTAGCTCCCTGCTGCTCTGCGAGCACCCGGGCATCGCGTGTGACACGGTGGGTGCTCAGTCACTGCTACAGGTTGAGTAAGATGCTCAGGCAGTGGTGCTAGGTGTAAAGGCCATTGGAAGGCAGATTCACTCGGAGCCGAGGGCCAGTGAACTCTCAGCACAGTGTTCAGGGTGGGGCCGTGGGAGCCAGTTTTCTCACAAGAAGGTGGGACAAAGAGAATGAAAAAGGAGCAGTGTGTACTTTCCCTCAACTACTTAAAAGCTGATGATCTCATTCCATTCCTAAAGCTATGAATAGAAACCCCTTAGATCAACCCTGTGAGGCGGGTTCTGGAATTATCTGAGATTCAGTGGAGAGTACGTGGCCTTCACGTGCCACAAGGACAGTGCTTAGTAACCACCAGCTTTTAGTGCTGTGATTTGTGCACTGGTGGGGGGGGCGTGGCCTGTGGGGATTGGCCCGCTGTGGGAGTGCCGCTCATCCCAGTCAGCCCAGCAGCGCTCTCACTGTGGGAGCACACTGACCACCAAGGGGAAGCTCCTGCGTTGAGCGTCTGCCTCCTCGTGGTCAGTGCACATCATAGCGACTGATCGTTCTGGTCGTTCCGCCATTCAGTCACTGGGCTTTTATTATATAGGACTAGAGGCCCAATGCACAAAATTTGTGCAAGAGTAGACCTTCCTTCCCCCAGCTGCTGGCACTGGCTTCCCTCTGGCACCATGGACCTGGGCTTCCCTTGCAACCCTGGCTTCGTCCGGAAGGACATCTAGAAGGATGTCTGGTCTAATTCGCATATTACTTTTATTATTATAGGTAAGTGTTGGAATTTGTCAAATGTTTTTTCTGCATCTATTGACATTATGTGACTATTGCCTTTCAATTTGTTTATGTGATGCATCATGTTTATTGATTTGCGAATATTGTACCAGCCTTGCATCCCTGGAATAAATCCTACTTGGTCATGGTATATGATCTGTTTAATATATTGCTGGATCCTATTTGCTAATATTTTGTTGAGGATTTGACCATCTATGTTCATCAGGGATATTGGCCTGTAATTCTCTTTCTTTGTAATGTCTTTATCTGTTTTGTTTTGTGTTTTTTATATATATACTAGAGGCCTGGCAGTTGGACATCCCTCTCACAATCCGGGACCACTGGCTCCTAACCACTTGCCTACCTGATTGCCCCTAACCACTCTGCCTGCAAGCCTGATAGCTCCCTAACTGCTCCCTTGCCTGCCTGATTGATGCCTAACTGCTCCCCTGCTGGCATGATCATCCTCAACTGCCCTCCCCTGCTGGCCCGATTGCCTCTAACTGCCCTTCCCTGCAGGCCTGATCACCCCCAACTGCCTTCTCCTGCGGGGATAAGAGGACTGGGGGACTGAGGCTGAATGAGGTGCAGCGCCTGCTGCCCCCCAGTGGGGCTAAGGGGACTGGGGAGACTCCAGCTGGATAGGCGGGTCTGAGGGGACTGGGGGACTGAGGCTGGATGAGGCAGGGCTGAGGGGACTGGGGGACGCTGGCTGGATGAGGCAGGGCTGAGGGGACTGGGGGACTCCGGCTGGATGAGGCGGGGCTGAGGGGACTGGGCGCCGCAATCTTGTGGCTGTGGGCGCCATCTTGTGAGGGTGTGGCAGTCAATTAGCATATTCCCTCTTTATTGGCTATGGGTGCTGCCATCTTGTGAGGGTGTGGTCAATTAGCATATTCTTTCTATTAGATAAGATGTTATTAATTTCAGAGAGGAAGGGAGAGGGAGAGATAGAAATATTGATGAGAGAGAATCATTGACTGGCTGCCTCCTGCATGCCCCCTACTGGAGATCGAGCCCACAACTCAGGCATGTGTCCTTGACTGGAACCAAAACTAGGAACCTTCAGTCTGCAGGCCAACACTATCCCTGAGCCAAACCAGCCATATCTATCTGGTTTTAGAAATAGATTCATGCTGGCCTCATAAAAAGAGTTTGAAAGTGTTCCTTACTCTTGGAAATTTTGGAGTAGTTTGAGGAGTACAGGTGTTAGTTCTTTGAATGTTTGGTAAAACTCCTCTGTGAAGCCATTAGGACCAGGGCTTTTGTTTGTTGGGAGTTTTTTGATTACTGCTTCTATTTCCTCAGTTGTTATTGGCCTATTCAGGTTTTCTGATTCCATTTTAGAAGATCATATTTTTGTAGGAATTTGTCCATTTCATCCACATTGTCCAGCTTGTTGGGATATAGTTGCTCATAGTATTTTCTTACAATCTTTGTATTTCTGTGGCGTCAGTGGTTACTTCTCCACTTTTGTTTCTGATTTTGTGTCCTTTCTCTTTGAGTCTTGAAGAGTCTGGCTAACGGTTCATCAATTTTGTTTATCTTTTTAAAGAACCAGCTCTTGTTTTCACTGATTTTTTAAATTGTTTTTTTAGTCTCTATGTCATTAATTTCTGTTCTAATCTTTGTTGTTGTTGTTGTTGTTGTTGTTGTTGTCGTCGTTGTTAATCCTCACCCATGTATATATTTCCATTGATTTTTAGAGAATGGAAGGGAGGAGAGACAGAGAGAAACATCAATGTGAGAAAGACACATCAATTGGTTGCCTTCCCCACACACCCTGACCAGGGCTGGGGATCAAGTTTGCAATCCAAGTATGTGCCATTGACTAGGATTGAACCCAGGACCCTTCAGTCCACAGGCCGACGCTCTATCCACTGAGCCAAATCAGCAAGGGCTGCTCTAATCTTTATTATTCCCTTCCTTCTACTTATTCTGGGCTTTTCTTGTTGTTCTCTTTCTAATGCTTTAAGATGTAGGTTTAAATAGTTTACTATTAATTTTTCTTGCTTTTTAAGGTAGACCTGCAGAGCTATGAACTACCCTCTCAGGACTGCTTTTGCTGTGTCCCAGAGATTTTGGGTTGTTGTGTGTTCATTTTCTTTTGTTTCCAGAAGTGTTTTATTTCTTTTTTTATCTCATTGGTAAGCCATTCATTGTTTAATAACATGCCATTTAACCTCCATGTGCTTGAATGTTTTTGAGTGTTTTTACTATAGTTGATTTATAATTTCATTGCACTGTGATCTGAGAAGATGCTTGATATAATTTCAATCTTTTTAAACTTGTAGATACTTGTTTTGTGTCCTAACATGTGGTCTATTTTTGTGAATGACCCATGACATTTGAGATGACTGTATATTCAGCATCTTTGGGGTGAAATGTTCTATATATGTCAATTAAATCCATCTAACCCAATGTGTCATTCATAGTCACTGTTTCCTTATTAACTTTTTTTGCAAGATCTATCCAGTGAAGTCAGCAGGGTGTTAAAGTCCCCTAACATGAGTGTATTGTTGTCAATCTCTCCCTTGAAGTCCTCTAGAAGTTTTTATGTACTAATATGTAGGTGCTGTTAAATTTGATGCATATATGTTTACCAGGGTTATATCCTCTTGTTGGATCGATCCCTTTAGTATTATGTAGTGACCTTTGTTGTCTCTTGTGATGGACTTCATTTTGAAGTCTATTTTGTCAGATATGAGTATTGCTACTCCAGCTTTTTTTGTTTCCATTTACATGGAAAATTTTTTCCCATCCCTTCACTCTCATCCTGTGTTAGTCTTTTGTTCTGAGGTGGGTCTCTTGTAGATAGCATATAATTGGGTCATTTTTTTTATCCATTCAGCTACTCTATGTCTTTTGATTAGAGCATTTAATCCATTTACATTTAAGGTTATTATTGACTATAGAGGCCCGGTGCACAAAATTCATGCATGGGGGTGGGGGGGTGGGAGGAGAGGCCTCAGCCAAACCTGCACCCTTTCACAGTCCAGGAGCCCTCAGGGGATGTCTGACTACATTTTTAAAAAATCACCCTGTACTTAATTTTCTTACTAACTCCTCCTTTTAAACTCCCCTCACTCTCACATTCTGTTTCTTCTTTTTATTTAACTATTTTCCTAGCCTCACCCCATTTTAGCATCCTTCTCTTTCCTGCTTTCTTTCCCTCCCTCCCTTTGAATCTCCCATGGCCCTTCTGCCTCCCTCCCTCCTCCCTTCTCTCCCTTCATTCCCCATGTCTGTCTCCTTCTTACTCCTCCCACCTTCCTCCCCATTCACCTTTCCCTTGTGAGCCTGAACCCTGCCTCCCTCCCTCCTTCCCTGTTATTACCCCCCCCCCAACTCCTTACCATGTTCACTGGTTTCTCTTTTAAACCTTCTCCTTTCCTCTCTGGGACCTGCTTCCAGCCCCGTCTGAGCGCACTTTGTATTAAAGCTTCCGTTCGGGGAGCGTTAACCCCAGCCCAGGGCCCAGCACCGGCCAGGCACCCCCTCCCTCAGCCTCCCCACTGCCATCCTCCTCCCATTCCCTGCCCGGGATGCCCCAACTTCTAGTCAACAAAGTGCACTTAACACGCCACCAACCTAACCCTGGCCAGTGTCTTTGGGGTCCAGCCCTCAGGGACAAAAGCAGTACCCTCCTTAGTGTCCAACTCCACCCCAGCTAAGCTGCGCCTCCCCACCCAGTGCAGGGCACCCAGCCCAGTGAGGGTGGCCGAGGCCCGTGTGGCCCAGGCGCTGCTGTCGTGGACCAGGAGCGCCTCCGCCCAGAAGGCCTCAGACCGTCCACCCCTCCGTCCCAACGGCCCCCACCGGGGACACCGCCCTCCTCCCCTCGCCGGGCACAGCTGCTCCGTGCCCCGCCCCCCATGGTCACTACCCCCTCCTGCGTGCAGCCCTGCATTTCTTTTCCTTTTCCATTCCTGTGTCTTTTTCTTGTTCCCTTTCTGTATTTCCGTTTCTCCTCTTGGCCTGTCTCCATGCAGGCCTTCCTTCCTCTCCCTCTCCTTTCTTATCCCCTCCTATTGTATCCTATCCTACCTACCCCGGGCCTCGCAGCTGCCTGAGCAGGGGGTGGGAATGCAGCCTGCTGAACGGTCGTTACGTGATGGGGTCCTGGACAATTTGCATATTCCTCTATTATATTAAAAATAGGTACTTATTTATAGGCATTTTTATTCTGTACTAGAGGCCCAGTGCACGAATTTGTGCACCAGTGGAGTCCCTTGGCCTGGCCTGAAGGATTGGCCCGAAACCGGCTCTCCAACATCCCCCAAGGGGTCCTGGATTGCGATATGGCACAGGCCAGGCCGAGGGACCCCACCGGTGCATGATCAGGGCTGGGGAGGAATGCAGGAGGTTGGCCAGCAGGGGAGGGACTGCAGGAGGGCTCCAGGGTGTGTCCGGCCTATCTTGCTCAGTTCCAATCAGCCAGTCCCCAGCAGCAAGCTAACCTACTGCTTGGAGCATCTGCCCCCTGGTGGTCAGTGCACATCATAGCAAGTGGTTGAGTGGCCTTAGCATATCATTAGCATATTATGTTTTGATTGATTGAACCAATGACCGGACAACCAGACACTTAGCATATTAGGCTTTTATTATGTAAGATGCCTAGGATTTTCCTCTCTATATTTCTTCTTCTCATTACAGCAGTCCCTTTAGCATTTCTTGTAGAGCTGGTTTGGTAGTGGTAAACTCCTTTAGTCTTTTTTTTTTGTCTGGAAGCTCTTTATTTCGCCATCTATTTTGAATGGTAGCCTTGCTGGATATAGTAATCTTGATTTCAGATCTTTGCTTTTCATTACCTTGAGTATATTATGCCATTCTCTTCTGTCTATAGACTTTCTGATGAGAAATCAGCAGAGCTTTATGGGAGCTCCTTTGTAGGTAACAGTTTGCTTTTCTCTTGCTGCTTTTAAGATTATCTGTCTTTAATTTTTGTCATTTTAATTATGATGTGTCTGGGTGTGGGCCTGTTTGGGTTCTTCTTGCTTGGGACTCTCTGTGCCTCCTTGACTTGTGTGACTTTTTCCTTCACCATGTTAGGGAAGTTTTCTGCCATTATTTCTTCAAACACATTCTCCATGCCTTGCTCACTTTCTTCCCCTTCTGGCACACATATTATGCAAATATTGTTATGTTTCATCTTGTCCCACAGCTTCCTAAAACTGTCCTCCTGGTTTCCTTTATAGTTTTTTTTTTCCTTTTTGGTTATCTGATTGCATAATTTTTCTACCCTATCTTATTATTCACTGGTCCAATCTTCAGCTTCCCCTAATCTGCTGTGTATTCCTTCCATTATGTTATTAGTGCTATGTCATTCTTCATAGTTACTATATCTTTTCTCATGCTGTTGAGCATCTTTGCCATCATTATTCTGAACTCTATGTCTGATAAATTTCTTATCTTCATTTCATTTAGCTCTTCTTCTAGAGAAATCTCTTGTTCTTTCATTTGGGGGTTGTTTTTTTAGACTCCCTATTTTGGCTGCCTGTTTGGGTTTGTGACTATGTATTAGGTAGATTTGCTACACCTCCCAATCTCTAGTGTAGGACAGCATCAAATGCTGTTTCTGACTGATTAGACCAGGCAAAGATTCAAAGCCTCCAGAGACTCGCCTCTACCTGCAGACTGATTCAGTCTTGAGTGGCCTAAGGCAATGGTCCACAGGTGGGGTGAGAGGTTTTCCAACAGGGTGGAGCAACTGCTTCTGCCTGGAGACTACTTGTTATTCTCAGTCTCTTAATGGGCCTCAGAAACTCCACAGCATTGGGTAAGGGGTTTTCCAATAGGGTGGGATAATTGTCTTCCCACCAGGCAAACTGCCTAAATAGCAAATGTCTGTCTTAGAAAGATGTCGTCTGCAGCATGAGAGAACAACTCAGCACAGAAAACCAGAGAGTCTGCCCTCCAAGCTCTAACCCCAGAGCCCCCAACCCTGGCTTCTGCTCACAAAGCTCCAGTCTACTCTGTCCTCCCTTTGCCGGAACACCAGGTGAGTGGCTGTACACAAAATTTTGTGAGTTGGCCTTTTAAGAGGATGCCTGTATTTCTAGCAGTCTCTCCCTGGCAGACAGCAACCCTGCTGCTTTTCACAGCCAGATGGTATATAGGTACCTTTCTCAGTTCTGGTGCTCTCTGTTGGAGGGCCCAGCTTGGAGTTTAGACCCCAGACTTCTCAGTAGCAACCCCCCCACAGCTGAGATGTCGCTCCGGAACTTCAGCTGCTGTCTGTTGGAGCCTGGCCAGCCCTTTTGCGCCTCTGCTCTTCCTACCAGTCTCTATAAAGTCTCCACTTTCCATCCTTGGTTATCAGGGTTCATTCCAGCTAGTCTTCAGTTGATTATTCAGGATGGTTTTTGTATTTTAGTTGTAATTCCAGTTTGATCCTGGGAGCATGTCTGTGTAGCATCCACTTACTCCACCACCATTTTTCATCTTTTTCAAAAAAAATATTTAAAAAAAATTCCTTTTATTATATATTTCTAATAAAGATTTTGTGGCATCTCCCTATCACATTGCCAGTAAAAATATTGAATTCAAAAAATAATGTGCTTTACTTCATCTACAAAGGATATAAATGATGTTAGCTATATAATCTTGGCTACTACCATTGTTCTACTTTGACACGTAAATTTGCTGTTAGTTGTTGAATATAAAGCTTTAATTGGCTTTGTATTCCTGGGTTTACCTGATTGATTCTGATCCAAATTATAGATAGTCCTTCAGTTTTACACTTATATTTACCACCTACAAATATTTAATAAGTGCTACCTGTGTACTCAATATTTACATACAAGGGACTGAGCAACAAGAATGAATGATATTACTGCATTTCAAAATGGGCATTCATATCTATTGAAGAACAAGTTTATAACCTTTTTTGGGGGGAATTTAGCAACCTCTACCAAAATTTAAACTTGTATCCCCAAACATTCAAAATACTGTTACATACACAAAGATCTATATAAAAAGGATGTTATTGTTTTCAACAGGAAATAAAACTGAACATAATATTGATGTCAGTCAATACTTGAACGATTAATAAATTTATGAAAAATAATACTTTGTGATCATTAAGAAGAATAAGGTAGATATAGAGGTGCTAAGTTGTAAAGTAGTCTATGACACTTATTTTTTTAAAAATGTTCAGACGAGTTTTTCCAACAAATGGCTCTACAGCAATTGGTCATCCATATACCAAAAAAATGAATTTGAACTCCTACCTCACCACATACACAAATATTAACTCAAAATGAATCAAAGACCTAAATACAAGAGATGAAACTTTAAAACACCCTAGAAGAAAACATAACAATAAGTATTTGTAAACTTGGGCTAGGCAATGATTTTTTTAGTTATGACTATAAAAGCAAAAGGGATAAAAAGAAAAATTAACAAACTGGACTACTTAAAAAAAATAAAAAGAATGTTTGCACATCAAATGACACCATCAAGAAAGTGAAAATATGCCCTGACCAGTTTGGCTCAGTGGATAGAGCGTCAGCCTGCGGACTCAAAGGTCCCAGGTTAGATTCTGGTCAAGGGCATGTACCTTGGTTGTGGGCACATCCCCAATAGGAGGTGTGCAGGAGGCAGCTGATCAATGTTTCTCTCTCATCGATGATGTTTCTAACTATCTATCCCTCTCCCTTCCTCTCTGTAAAAAATCAATAAAATTTTTTTTTAAAAGAAAAGAAAGTGAAAATGCAATCTACAGACTGAGAAATATTATTTGCAAATCATTTAGCTGATAGGGATTTGTATCCAGAATATATAAAGAACTCTTACAACTAAATAATAAAAAATAACCCAATAAAAATGAACAAAGTAAAAGAATAGACATATCTCTAAAGACTTAGGAATGACCAATAAGCACATGAAAAATGCTAATTATTCATCCCTACAGTAATGCAAATCAAAATCAAAATGAGAGTTCAAGAAAGAACCAAGATGACAGCATAAGTAAATGCCTGTTACTCACTACATCCCACAACCATATCAAAATTACAACTAAAATACAAACAACCATTATTCAGAACCCTCTGAAAGCTGGCTGAATGGGAAGTCCTACAACTAGAGTCGTAAAGAAGAAAGCACTTTGAGACTGGTAGGAGGGGCAGAGGCCTGGTACCAGCTGGTTTGACAGCTATGTGTGCCTTTTTTTTCATTTGGGATGGTTATCATCTCTGCAGAGACTGCCCATGAGGAGCAAGGGGTCCAAGACCCATACCAGGCCCCCAGCCCAGGGTTCCAGAGCTGGGGAGAGAAGCCCCTGCAACTACGGGCTATAAAAACCAGCAGGGATTGTGGCTGAGTGACATGGAGGCTACTAGAGAGCCAGGTGTTCCATTTACAGTTGCTGGCGCAAGAACTTATTCAGGCTCACAACACCGGGTGGCTTTGGGAGACCCAGACACATACAGGGAGGAACTGGATTGTCTGGCATCAGGGTAGGAACTCAGGGGCAGCTTTGTCCCAGACAGGGGCTGCTCACAGGTGCCATTGTTCCTGTGCTGGGACCTCCCCTATCGCAGGGCTGATTGGCAGCCATATCTGAGTCTCCATCAGCGTCCAGCACACTGTTTGCTACAACCTGGAGATTCCCTGAGACCCCGCCCCAGGGGTCCAATTTGCAGCCCCACCCAAGCTATTTACAGCAGCTTTTCCAATTTGGATGCCGGTTATTTCCTCTTCTTGTCTGATTGCTATGGCTAGCACTTCCAGTACGATGTCGAATAGGAGTGGTGAAAGTGGGCATTCCTGTCTTGTTCCTGTTCTTAGGGGAAATGAGTTTAGTTTTTGTCCAGGCAGTGGGTGACTTTGCACCTCCCTAGAGCCAGTGCACCCGGTGGACAGTTTCAGACCATAACAGATTACAACTCTACACATCCACAAGTGACACACTCAAGAGGCAGACTCAGTGAGCACCAAAGCCCCACAGAAACAACTCCTGCTCCACAGGAGTGTATCCTGCATAGCAGCTCTCCCACTGTAGTTGCAGCTGGTCCTCACAACTAATTGACCTGGAAGTCAACTCCTCCCAGTGACACCAACAGCAAACAAGGTGCAACTTCAAGACTGTGCACACGGGAGAAACCAAGATGGCGGCATAGGTAAGCACCTAAACTGCTGCCTCGCACAACAATTTCAAAACTACAACTAAAAGACAGAACGGACATTATCCAGAACCACAGGAAAGCTGGCTGAGTGGAAATTCTACAACTAGAAGGAAAGAGAAAAGCTCACGGAGAATCAGAGGAGCCGCCAAGGGCTGAGATACGGAGACATGCGTGCAGAGAGGAAGGGCGGCCAAGTGCCTGGCTGGCTTTCTCTGGCGGGAGGGGAAAGGAAGTCCCCGACTGCACTGAACCCCAGTTCCGGCCGAAACCCTGTGGACCCAGGCTCATACGGGGGGAGTCTGGACTGTCAGGTAGAGAGAAAGTCACACGGAGACTTGGAGACTCGGGGGAGCTGCGGCGGGCAGGGGTCTGGAGGCGCGCATGCGCATGAGTGCGCGCAGAGAAGACTGACTGTGGAAGTTGCCACAGGCTTTCCCTAGTGGAAGGGAGTCAGAAGCTCCTGACTGCACTGAACCCCAGTTCCGACTGCACTGAACCCCAGTTCTGGGCGAGCCCCTGGAGGACCCACACTCTTACAGGAGGAATCTGGACTGTCAGGCGGAAACTCAGGGGAGCTGCAGAAGGCAGAGATCTGGAGGCACAAGGGCAGGACTGATGGGAAGCCAAGACTGTCTGCTCAGCCCCGAGACTCCGCCCCATCCAAGGTGAGCACAGAGGCTTTTGCAATTTTGCAAGTCTGGTCCTATAAGGCTGTCTCCAATACAGAAGGTCTCCCGGTGTAGACACAGCTGATACTCACAGCCAATTGGTCTGGAGGTCAATTCCTCCCAGTGATACCAACAACAATCAAGACTTAACTACAACAAGGCTGTACACACAGTCCACAACGGGTTGCACCAAGAGTGTCCACCTCAGGTAACTGGGGAGGCTGACCCACTGGGCCATATAGGAAAACTAGCACACAAAGCTACCCTACCAACTCAGGGAAGCAGCAAAAATGCGGAGGCAAAGAAACAGATCACAAATGAAAGAAATGGAGGATAACAAACAACTGGATATAGAATTCAAAACCACAGTTATAAGGTTTTTCAAGAATTTCCTAGAAAAGGCCGATAAATTTAGCGAGATCCTTGAGGATATGAAAAAGGACCAACTAGAAATTAAACATACACTGACTGAAATAAAAAATATTATACAGAGACTCAACAGCAGACAAGAAGAATGCAAGAATCAAGTCAAAGATTTGAAATACAAAGAAGCAAAAAACACTCAACCGGAAAAGCAAAAAGAAAAAAGAATCCAAAAAGTTGAAGATAGTGTACGAAGCCTCTGGGACAACTTCAAGCGTACCAACATCAGAATTATGGGGGTGCCAGAAGAAGAGAGAGAGCAAGATACTAAAAACCTATTTGAAGAAATAATAACCGAAAACTTCCCCCACCTGGTGAAAGAAATAGCCTTACAAGTCCAGGAAGCGCAGAAAACCCCAAACAAAAGGAATCCAAAGAGGACCACACCAAGACACATCATAATTAAAATGCCAAGAGCAAAAGACAAAGAGAAAATATTAAAAGCAACAAAAGAAAAACAGTTAATTACCTATAAGGGAGCACCCATACGATTGTCAGCTGATTTCTCAACAGAAACTATGCAGGCCAGATGAGAGTGGCAAGAAATATTCAAAGTGATGAATAGCAAGAACCTACAACCAAGATTACTCTACCCAGCAAAGTTACCATTCAGAATGGAAGGTCAGATAAAGAGCTTCACAGATAAGAAAAAGCTAAAGGAGTTCACCATCGCCAAACCAGTATTATATGAAATGCTGAAAGGTATTCTTTAAGAAGAGGAAGAAGAAAAGAGTAAAGATAAAAATTATGAACAACAAATACATATCTATCAACAAGTGAACCTAAATATCAAGTGAATTAAAAATCTGAGGAACAGAATAAACTGGTGAATATAATAGAATCAGGGGCATAGAAAGGGAGTGGACTGATAATTCTCGGGGGAAAGGGGTATGGGGGATGCAGGAAGAGACTGGACTAAAATCGTACACCTATGGATGAGGACAGTGTGGGGGGAGGTAAGGGCAGAGGGTAGGGTGGGAACCAGGTAGAGGGGAGCTATGGGGTAAAAAGAGGAACAACTGTAATAATCTGAACAATAAAGATTTATTAAATTATAAATAAATAAATAAATGACTGTGCACACAGCCTACACAGTGCCAAGCTCAGGTGGGTGGGAAGGCTGAGCCACTGGGCCTCCTATAGGACACCTACTACACAAGGCCACTCTACTAATTCCAGGAGGTATAGCAACTCTACCTAATACACAGAAACAAACACAGGGAAGCAGCCAAAATGCAGAGACAAAGAAACATGTCACAAATGGAAGCAAGCAAACTACTGGATACAGAGTTCAAAACCATGGTTATAAGGTTACTCGGGGATCTTCATGAAACTTTCAAGGATCTTAGTGAGAATGTCAAAGACATGGAAAAAGAGCAGTCAGAAATTAAGCATACACTAACTGAAATAAACAATAATTTACAGGGATTCAACAGTAGGGGATGCTGAAAATCAAATCAGAGATTTGGAATAGGACTAAGCAAAAAACACCCAATCAGAAGAGCAAAAAGAAAAAAATAATCCAAAAATATGAAGAAAGAGCCAGACTCATCAAGAAACAAAGAGAGAGGACACAAATAAATAAAATCAGAAACGAAAGTGAAGTAACCACTGACAAACAGAAATACAAAGAAATGTAAGAAAATACTATGAACAACTATATGCTAACAAGCTGGACAAGGTGGATGAAATAGACAAATTCCTAGAAAAATACAATCTCCCAAAACTGAATCAGGAAGAATCAGAAAACCTGAATAGGCCAATAACAACTGATAAAATAGAAGCAGTAATCAAAAAACTCCCAACAAACAAAAGCCCAGGTCTGAATGGCTTCACAGGGGAGTTTTACCAAACATTCAAAAAAGAACTAACACCTATACTCCTCAAACTATTTCAGAAAATCCAAGAGGAAGGAACACTTCCAAACTCTTTTTATGAAGCTAGTATTATTCTAATTCCAAAATCACATAAAGACACTACAAAGAAAGAGAATTACAGGCCAATATCCCTGATGAATATAGATGCTAAAATCCTCAACAAAATATTAGCAAATTGCATCCAGCAGTATATTAAAAAGATTATACACCATGACCAAGTAGGATTTATTCCAGGGATGCAAGGCTAGAACAATATTCACAAATCAATAAATGTGACACATCACATAAACAAAATGAAAGACAAAAATCACATGATCATATCAATAGACGCAGAGAAAGCATTCGACAAAATCCAACACCCATTTTTGATAAAAACTCTCAGCAAAGTGGGAATAGAGGGATCATACCTCAACATAATAAAAGCCTTATATGACAAACCTACAGCCAACATCATACTCAATGGGCAAAAACTAAAACATTTCCCCTAAGAACAGGAACAAGACAGAGATGCCCACTTTCACCACTCCTGTTCAACACAGTACTGGAAGTGCTAGCCATAGCGATCAGACAAGAAGAAGAAGTAAAAGGCATCCAAATTGGAAAAGAAGCAGTAAAACTGTTATTATTCAGAGATGACATGATATTGTACATAGAAAACCCCAAAGACTACATCAAAAAACTACTAGACTTAATAAATGAATTCAGCAATGTAGCAGGATACAAAATTAACACCCAGAAATCTATGGCTTTTTTTTTTACACAATAATGAACTCACAAACTGAGAAACTAAAAAAACAACCCCATTTACCATTGCACCAAAAAAATTAAGATACCTAGGAATAAAGTTAATTAAGGAGATAAAAGACCTGTACTTTAAAAACTACAGGACATTGAAAAAAGAAATAGAAGAAGACATAAACAAATGGAAGAATATACCATGTTCACGAATTAGTGGAATCAACATCATAAAATGGCCATTCTACCCAAAGCAATCTATAGATTCAATGCAATCCCCATTAAAATACCAATGGCATATTTCACAGACCTAGGACAAACTCTCCAAAAATTCATATGGAATAAAAAAAGACCTGAATAGCCACAGCAATCCTAAAAAAGAACAAAGTTGGAGGGATCATAATACCAGACATCAAGCTATATTACAAAGCCACTATGCTCAAAACTGGCTGGTACTGGCACAAGTACAGACATATAGATCAACAGAACAGAACAGAGAACCCAGAAATAGACACAAGCCATTATGCTCAGTTAATATTTGACAAAGGAGACAAGAGCATACAATGGAGTCAAGATACACTGAGTGACCAGATTATTATGACCACTTGACGTTTGTAGGCAAATTAGCCGTACACTGCATCGTATGGGATATGGAAGCTGAAGGCCTGTTCGAACACCTTTGCTGTCTGTAATTACCAAGATAAAACATCTCCAATTAGCATAGAAACACAAGGATTGGACAGTAGAACATTGGGAAAAAGTCACATGGTTCGATGAATCACGTTTCCAGTTGCATCATGCAGAGGGCAGTGAGAATTTCGCGGAAACAGCATGAGAGCATGCACCCCACATGCATGAGTACAACCCTTCAAGCTGGTGGAGCAGTGTTATGGTTTGGGGCATGTTTTCCTGGCATGATTTGGGCCCTTTAATTTGTGTGGAACAATGTCTGAGTATTGCAACATACCTAAGTATTTTTGCTGATCAAGTTCACCCTATCATGTTGATGTCGTATCCCAGTGGAGATGGCTTCTTCCAACAAAACAATGTGCCATGCCACGGTGCTCGTATTGTGCAGGAGTGGTTTCAAGAACATGAGGGAGACTTTACCTTGCTTAGGTGGCCCCCACAATCACCAGATCTCAATCCAATTAAGCACTTGTGGGACGAAGTTAAAAGAGCCATCAGGCAGCTGGTTCCACAACCATCAATTCTCACAGAACTGGACAGTGCTATTCATCAGGCATGGTGTCAGATTCCTCGCATCACCTTTCAACATCTTGTGGAGTCAATGCCAAGAAGAATCGCCACAGTATTGAAGGCAAAAGGTGGCCCAACGAAGTACTGATGGTGTGGTCATAATAATCTGGCCACTCAGTGTAGTCTCTTCAATAAATGGTGTTGGGAAAACTGGACATATACATGCAATAAAATGAAACTAGACCACTAACTTACACCATATATAAAAATAAACTCAAAATGGATAAAGGACTTAACCGTAAGATAGGAAACCATAAAAACCTTAGAAGAATCCATAGGCAGCAAAATAGTAGACATATGTCGCAGCAATATCTTTACTGATAGAACGCCTAGGGCAGTGGTCGGCAAACTGCGGCTCGCGAGCCACATGCGGCTCTTTGGCCCCTTGAGTGTGGCTCTTCCACAAAATACCACGGCCTGGGCGAGTCTATTTTGAAGAAGTGGCGTTAGAAGTTTTAAGTTTAAAAAATTTGGCTCTCAAAAGAAATTTCAATCGTTGTACTGTTGATATTTGGTTCTGTTGACTAATGAGTTTGCCGACCACTGTCCTAGGGCAATGTAAACTAAGGAGAAAATAAGCAAATGGGACTAAATCAAAATAAAAAGCTTCTGCACAGCAAAAGAAACCATCATCAACAAAACAAGAAAGACCACTGCATGGAAGAATATATTTGCCAATGTTAACCCCGATAAGGGTTTAATCTCAAAATTTACAGGGAACACATACAACTTAACAAAAGGAAGATAAACAATCCAATCAAAAATGGGCAAAGGACCTAAATAGACACTTTTTGAAAGAGGACATACAGAAGACCAAGAGACATATGAAAACATGCTCAAAGTCACTAATCATTCGAGAGATGCAAATCAAAATGACAATGAGGTACCATCTCACACCTGTCAGAATGGCTATCATCAACAAATGACAAGTGCTAGCGAGGATGTGGAGAAAAAGGAACCCTCTTGCACTGCTGGTGGGAATACAGACTGGTGCAGCCACTGTGAAAGACAGTATGGAGTTTCCTCAAAAAATTAAAAATGGAACTCCCATTTGACCCAGTGATCCCACTTCTAGTAATATATCCCAAGAAACCAGAAACACCAATCAGAAAGGATATATGCACCCCTATGTTCAGAGCAGCACAATTTACCATAGCTAAGATTTGGAAACAACCTAAGTGCCCATCAGCAGATGAGTGGATTAAAAGATGGTGGTACATCTACACAATGTAATATTATGCTGCTGTAAAAAAGAAGGAACTCTTACCATTTGCAACAGCATGGATGAACCTGTAGAGCAGGCGTCCTCAAACTATGGCCCGCGGGCCACATGCGGGTGTTTTTGCCGTTTTGTTTTTTTACTTCAAAATAAGATATGTGCAGTGTGCATAGGAATTTGTTCATAGTTTTTTTTAAACTATAGTCCGGCCCTCCAACGGTCTGAGGGACGGTGAACTGGCCCCCTGTTTAAAAAGTTTGAGGACCCCTGCTGTAGAGCATTATGCTAAGCGAATTGGGCCTAAGCCGACAGTGGAACAGTCCGGGACTCCTCGCTCCTTACTGCCTGCCTGGTCGCTGCTCCTTACCGCTGCCGTGGAGGTGGGAGAGGCTCCCGCCACCACCACTGGGCTCGCCAGCTTCTGGCTGAGTGGTGATCTCCCTGTGGGAGCACAATGACCACCAGGGGGCAGCTCCTGTGTTGAGCTTCTGCCCCCTGGTGGTCAGTGTGCATCATAGCAACCAGTCGTTCTGGCCATTCCACTGTAACGGTCGCTTAGGCTTTTATTATACAGACTTGAGGCCCAGTGCACAAAATTCGTGCATGGGGGGGGGGGAGGCCCTCAGCCCAGCCTGCACCCTCTCCAATCCGGGACCCCTTGGGGATTGGGCCTAAACTGGCAGTCGGATATCCCTCTCACAACCGGGACCACTGGCTCCTAACTGCTCACCTGCCTGCCTGCCTGCCTGCCTGATCGCCCCTAACTGCCCCCCTGCTGGCCTAGTCGCCCCCAACTGCCCCCCCCACCAGACTGGTTATCCCTAACTGCTCCCCCCCCCGCCGGCCTGGTCGCCCCTTACTGCCCACCCTGTGGGCCTGGTCACCCCATGCAGCCTGTTCAATCGTCCATTCAGTTGCAATGGTCGCTTAGGCTTTTATAATTATAGATGTCCAGAATAGAAAAACCTATAGCAGTGATGGCGAACCTATGACACGCGTGTCAACACTGACACGCGTAGCCATTTCTGATGACACGCAGCCGCATGCTGAGGATGAAACATTTGCTGCTCCTGAGGATGAAACATTTGCGACTAGAGTCTTGGAGTTAGTTTTTTCCTCAAAGTGACACACTACCAGAGTTATGCTCAGTTTTTTGGCGAAGTTTGACACACCAAGCTCAAAAGGTTGCCCATCACTGACCTATAGAAACCTAAAGTAGATTTTTGGTTGCCTTGGGCTAGTAGTGGGGAAGGGGTAGAGGGTATAATTATAAATAGAAAGCTTTATTTGGGAGGAGGGTGATAGTAATATTCTAAGATTACATTTTGGCCCGGCCAGTGTGGCTCAAAGGTTGAGCGTCAACCTATGAATCAGGAGGTCAGGGTTCAATTCTGGACAGGGAACATGCTGGGGTTGAGGGCTCAATCCCCAGTGTGGGGCATGCAGGAGGCAGCCAATCATTGATTTTCTCATCATTGATGTTTCTCTCTCTCTCTCTCTCTGCCTTCCTCTCTGAAATGAAAATTTTTTAAAAAAGATTAGATTTTAGTAAGAGTTGCAAAACTTTGCAAATTTGCTAAGAACTATTGAATTGCATACTTTAAATGTTTTCCTGTTGCAATACAGCTCCATTTAGTAACTACTATGTGGCAGAAACTACATGAAATGCTTTACATCTTATTTCATCTAATTCTCACAATAAACCTACAATCCCATTTTATAGAGGTATCTGAAACTCAAAGATGAAGCTATTTGCTGAAGGTCACATGGATCATCAGTGAAAGATCTAGAATTCAATCACAAGTCTCACTCACTACCTCAGCATGCTAAACTGCACCACTGACCACATGTATTCAAATAGTCAGCAGAGAGTATGGAATTTCATTATCATGGTATTTTACTATGTCTGCCAAGAATCTTTTCCATAAAAATGCCAGTTTATCGGGTATTTTTATTATTATTACTAGAGGCTCGGTGCATGAAATTCATGCACTGGTGGGGGGTGTCCCTCAGCTCAACCTGCACCCTCTCCAATCTGGGACCCCTCGGGGGATGTCCGACTGCCTGAAAAACAGGCAGTCGGACATCCCTTTCACAATCCGGGACTGCTGGCTCCCAACTGCTCGCCTGCCTGCCTGATTACCCCTAACTGCTTCTGCCTGCCAGCCTGATCACCCCCTAACCACTCCCCTGCCAGCCTGATCTATGTCTAACTGTTCCCCTGCCAGCCTGATCATCCCCAACTGCCCTCCCCTGAAAGCCCGGTCGCCCCCAAATGCGCTCCCCTGCTCCCAGCCTCGACCTGGACAGTGGCCTGGGAGACTGTGTGCACCTCCCCGACCCCCACGATCTGCTCCCAGCTGGGACCTGTGTCTCAGCTGGGAGCAGATCATGTGGGGGTGTGTGCCATCTCCCAGGCCACTGCCCGGGTCTCAGCTGGAAGCAGATCCGCACCCGGCCATATCCCAGGCCACTGCCCGGGTCTCGGCTGGGAGATCACGCGGGGGGGGGGGGGGGTGCCTTCTCCCAGGCCACTGCCTGGGTCGCGGCTGGGAGATCATGCCAGGGGGTGTGTGCCTTCTCCCAGGCCACTGCCCAGGTTGCGGCTGGGAGAAGATCACACCGGGGGATGTGTGCCTTCTCCCAGGCCACTGCCCGGGTGGCGCCTGGGAGAAGATCATGCCAGGGGGTGTGTGCCTTCTCCCAGGCCACTGCCTGGGTCACGGCTGGGAGATCATGCCAGGGGGTGTGTGCCTTCTCCCAGGCCACTGCCCAGGTTGCGGCTGGGAGAAGATCACACCGGGGGATGTGTGCCTTCTCCCAGGCCACTGCCCGGGTGGCGGCTGGGAGCAGATTGGGTGGGAGAGGGAGGTGGGGGGAGGTGCGCGCAGCCTCCCAAGTCAATGCCCTGGTCGCAGCTGGGTGCAGATTGTGCGGGGGGGAGGTGGGGAGAGGTACGCGCGACCTCCCAGGCCACTACCCAGGTCGCAGCTGGGAGATCACACGGGGGGGGGGGGGGGGGGGGTGTACGCCGTCTCCCAGGCCACTGCTCGGGTCACGGCTGGGAGCAGATTGGGTGGGAGGGGGAGGTGGGGGGAGGTGCGCGCGGCCTCCCAGGCCACTGCCCAGGTTGCGGCTGGGAGCAGATCATGCGGGGGTTGTTCGCAGTCTCCCAGGCTAAGGCCAGGTTGCGGCTGGGAGCGATGTGGGGGGTGGGGGGAGCGGCGGCAGCCCTCCAGGCCAACGGCCAGGGCTGCGGCTGGGAGCAGATCAGCCAGGGGTATTCGGGACCCTCCCAGGCCAACAGCCCCGGTCGCATGCTGCCTGCTCTCAGCGGTAGCCCTCTCTGGGACTGGGGGACTTCAGTGGGCCTGAGAGGACTGGGCGCCGCCATCTTGTGGCCATGGGCGCCGCCATTTTGTCGCGGAGTAATGGTTAATTTGCATAGTACTCTATTATTAGGATTATTTTTAATCCTCACTGGAGGACATGCTTAGAGAGAGGGAGGGACGGAGGGAGGGAGGGAGGTAAAAGCTGGTTTGGCTCAGTGGATAGAGCATTAGACTGCGGACTGGAGGGTCCTGGGTTCGATTCTGGTCAGGGGCACATGCTTGGGTTGCGGGTTTGATCCCCAGTGGGGGGCGTGCAAGAGGCAGTCGATCAATGATGCTCTCTCATCATTGGTGTTTCTGTCTCTCTCTCCCTCTCCCTTCCTCTCTGAAATCAATAAAAATATATATATTTTAAAAGGGACAGGAAAAGGAGAGGAAAAGAGAGAGGGAAAGAGAGAGAAACATTGATGTGAGAGAAACATTGACTGGTTGCCTTCCACAACCCAGGTATGTGTCCTGACCAGGAATCGAACCAGCAACCTTTTGGTGCACAAGACGCTCAACCGAGCCACTCCAGCCAGACCATCTGGTATATTTAGGTAGCAGAATTTCCAAGCTAGTAAATGGATTTTGAAGAAGCCCTTGGGAGGAGTTTATTACAGTATATATAGTGAGAAAGTCGTCAGGTTTCATTGTGTCCATGGGAGCAATAGCTATTAATAAAGTAACTGTCCCTAAGTTAATTGACAAGTAGATTCACCTTGTCCAATTCCTAAATGAGACACCGAGAACACATCTGGTTGGAACAAAACATTTCTTTTGAGAAAAAGCACGCAAAAATCAAATTAGAACTGCCAGAGAAAGACTCCTTTGAAATCCATTCTTCCTCATCTGAGGAGAAACGTTAGTATTCTAGGCTCATCTGTCTTCTACTTGGATGACTCCACAATCTGAAACTGAAGTTGAGGAATGAAAATTAATTTCCTCAGAAGCCCATTTAGTAGAGACAATCAGAAAGAAGAAAAAAATTGCTTGGGGAGAGAAAGGCAATGAGAAGAAAAAGTTAGCAACCTATTAGATTGATTAGATCATTCATTTCACCCCAAAGAATGCAGCAAGGAAAATTACTTTAGAGTGAACCCCTCTTCATTTTGCATGTTCCACACAGAAAACACAAAAAAAACATTCTTGTAAGTGAACCAAACAGGAAGGGTATTTAAAATGTTTCACTTGATCCAGAAGTTAAAAAAAATCTATTCTTTATAGATTACACAGAATCTAAATTCATTCCACCTATTCGCCTGATTCTCCGTTACATTTTCTCTCCTCAGGCATGCATTTTCCCTTCTCTTTCTTGCATAAAGATTAAATTCCATTCCTTTGCCTAACAACACCAAATAAATATTTCCATTTCTTTTCCATTGGATGAATAGGCATTTGTGCATCACTAAAATGTCTGATTTATTCAATGCTCTCCCTAAAAATAATTAGAATGCAGCAGTATCAGTTGTTACCATTTACATGAACAAATGGCATCCAAAATATCTGGATTAGATATTTTGATAATATGTGAGAAAAAAGAAAAGAGGAGACTATAAGTCAAAAGCTGATTTTTACTTTTCACTACACCATTTACTTGTCATGTGACCTTAGGTATATCGCACCCTTTCTGGGGCTTAATTTCCCCGTTTATAAAATAAAGGTAATAACACCATCCCTTCCCTCTTCAGAATTATGAAGTTAAAAAGAGATTAAATACATGAAAGCACTATAAATGCTGCAAAGGATGCACAAATATAAGCCATTATTGTTGATCATTTTACCTGGACAGATCTCCCCTTTTTATAAACATAGATCATGAACATTACTCAGTCAAAACACTCCTCTCTGTTTTGCTTCTAGCTTGCGTGACATATCAAATCACCATAACAAAATTAAACTAGGTTTCAATGGGGAAACAAGTCAATTCTCTATCAAACTTCTTTCATTCTAAAACCTAAAATTAAAGGCAAACTGTATATTTATTGAAGTTTTTTTCTGAAAAACAATAGAGTGATTTATTTTTCCAGAAGCCTGTTTGGAAAACCATTCTTGTTCTCCTCTTATAGCCCTATTTTCTCTACATTAATTATCATAGAAAAAAATTAAAACTTGCAGCAACTATGCCCTGGCTGGTGTGGTTCAGTAGTTAGGGTGTCTGTCAGTACACCAAAGGTTCAATTCCCAGTCAAGGGCACGTGCCTGGGTTGCAGTTTCCATCCCCAGCCCTGGTCCAGGTGCGTGTGGGGGCAACCAATCGATGTATCTTTCTCACATCAAAGTCTCTCTCTCTCTTCCCCATCCTTCTTCCACTCTCTTTAAAAAATCAATGGAAAAAATGTCCTTGGGTGGGGATTAACAATAACAACAAACTTGCAATAACTATAATTCATATTAAAAAAAATAGATCTTGCCCAGGATTAAAGTAGCTATAGACTTTAGACTATTATATCCTACCTAAAACTCAGAAATCATCAAATTTTAAGTCTGGAAAGGATTATTTAACACATAGAATATTTTTGGAAGGCCCCCTAAGAAACCTACCAATGAATGAAGTAGGTGACATGGAGACAATGAAAAAAGACATAATTTTCACTTAATATCATTTTTGTACTTTTTGAAATTTGAGCCATGTGCAGCTCAAATGTGTGTGTGTGTGTGTGTGTGTGTGTGTGTGTGTGTGTGTGTGTGTATTTTATTAATTCATTATAAATCACTGAGCAAATCTGAAGAAGCCCTCATTTTCCAGAGGAGAAAACTGGAACCAAAGAAAGGGATAAGCTGCTCAAGATCACACCACTAGAGAGAGAGAAAGCTGGGCCTGGAACTCCCAGTAGAAGCTTCCAGTGTATTCTCCCTTACCACAATGCCATGTGGTAAAACAGCAAGTGCTGCCCTGACGGGTTTGGCTCAGTGGATAGAGCGTCAGCCTGTGGACTGAAGGGTCCCGGGTTCGATTCTGGTCAAGGGCATGTACCTTGGTTGCGGGCACATCCCCAATACTGGGTGTGCAGGAGGCAGCGGATCAATGATTCTCTCTCATCATTGATGTTTCTATCTCTCTCCTCTCTGAAATCAATCCTATCTAATAAAACAGTAATATGCAAATTGACCGCACCTTCGCTACACCCATAAACCACGCCCACCCGCCACGCCCACCAGCCACGCCCACCAGCCAACCAGGAGCAAATATACACGTTAAACCAGCAAAGATGGCGGGGGAAAGGGCAGCACCCATGCCAGTGAGATCCAAGCCATGATGGTGGACTGGGGCAGGCGGTTAGCGCCGGCAGCCGGCTGACCAGGTCCGCCATCACCGATCATGGACCAGGGCAGTTGGCATGGGTTAACGCCCGCAGCCGGCTGCCCAGGTCCGCCATCACCGATCTCGGAGCAGGGCAGGCGGCGTGGGTTAACGCCCGCAGCCGGCTGCCCAGGTCCACGATCACAGATCACGGACGAGGACACCTGCCTGCCCAGGTCCATCACTGATCTCAGAGCTGGGCAGGCGGCGTGGGTTAACGCCTGCAGCCGGCTGCCCAGGTCCGCCATCACCGATCGCCGAGCAGGGCAGGCGGCGTGGGTTAACGCCCGCAGCTGGCTGCCCAGGTCTGCCATCACCGATCGCCGAGCAGGGCAGGCGGTGTGGGTTAACGCCCGCAGCTGGCTGCCCAGGTCTGCCATCACCGATCGCGGAGCAGGGCAGGCGGCGTGGGTTAATTCCCGCAGCCGGCTGCCCAGGTCCGCCATCACCGATCGGGGAGCAGGGCAGGCATCAGGGCAGGCGGCGTGGGTTAACGCCCGCAGCCGCCTGCCCAGGTCCGCCATCACCGATCGCGGAGCAGGGCAGGCGGCGTGGGTTAACGCCCGCAGCCGTCTGCCCAGGTCCACGATCACAGATCACGGACCAGGACAGCTGCCTGCCCAGGTCCATCACTGATCTCAGAGCAGGGCAGGCGGCGTGGGTTAACGCCCGCAGCTGGCTGCCCAGGTCTGCCATCACCGATCGCGGAGCAGGGCAGGCGGCGTGGGTTAACACCCGCAGCCGGCTGCCCAGGTCCGCCATCACCGATCTCGGAGCAGGGCAGGCGGCGTGGGTTAACGCCCGTAGCTGCCTGCCCAGGTCCGCCATCACCGATCACGGAGCAGGGCAGGCGGCGTGGGTTAACGCCCGTAGCTGCCTGCCCAGGTCCGCCATCACCGATCACGGAGCAGGGCAGGCGGCGTGAGTTAACGCCCGTAGCTGCCTGCCCAGGTCCGCCATCACCTATCGCGGAGCAGGGCAGGCGGCGTGGGTTAATGCCCGCAGCCGGCTGCCCAGGTCCACGATCAGGGATCACGGACCAGGGCAGGCGGCGTGGGTTAGCGCCCGTAGCTGCCTGCCCAGGTCCGCCATCACCGATCTCGGACGAGGGCAGGCGGTGTGGGTTAGCGCCCACAGCCGCCTCCAGGTCCTGGATAAGGGCTTCGAGTCAGCCATCACCAGTGGCAGCTGACTCAAAGCCCCTATCAGGGATCATGGACCAGGTCAGGCAGCGTGGGTTAAAGCCCACAGCCGGCTGCCCAGGTCCGTGATCACCGATCTCAGAGCAGGGCAGGCGGCGTGGGTTAATGCCTGCAGCAGGCTGCCCAGGTCCACGATCATGGATCAGGGACCATGGCAGGCGGCATGGGTTAGCACCCCCAGACGCCTGCCCAGGTCCCGGATCACGGATCCAGGTGGCGTGGGTTAGCACCCACAGCCGCCTGACCAAGTCCCCGATAGGGACTTGGAGTCTAGCATAACGAAAAGAATAGTCAGCAAAAGCAGGAGACAAGGTTTCATAAGTCTCCCCCAGGTCACCACTGTTCTCATACATTTTAATTATCCCAGACTTTGCATGATGGGATTTGATTTGAATTATGCCCTGATAGAGATTACATGACATGAATTGTAGGCTCATTCTTTCTTTTTGTGGTTGCCTGACTGAGAAAGGCCTTGGAATGAGAGAAGGCACTTTTATTTTCCTTTTTCATTCTTTAGAGGCTGAGGAATTACAGTTATATGAAGAACTTAGTGAGAGAATGAAAGTCTCATGCTGTATTATTCTGTAAGTTTTATCATGTGGACTATCAAAAACTTGGTGGGATCCTTTTCAAGAGGTGTTACAAAAATTATGTTGAAATTAACATTCAAGAGTAAAAGGAGAGAAGTGAGTGGTGGGTAAAGGAATGAACTTTGTCCTAGAAACCAAATAGAAGCCACATAAACCTTCAGATTCTTACTCATTGTGCTTTGGAGGTATCCTATCTAATAAAAGAGTAATATACAGATTGATCATCACTGCAACACACAATATAGCTGCCCCCATGTGGTCAAAGGTCCTGTCCCCATGTGGACAAAGATGGCCACCACAAGATGGCCAGCAGGAGAGGGCAGTTGGGAGGCACCCAGCCTGCAAGGGAGGGCAGTTGAGAAGGACTAGGCCTGCAAGGGAGGGCAGTTGGAGGTGATCAACCCTGCAGGACGAGGGCAGTTAGGGGTGACCAGGCCAGCAGAGGAGGGAAGTTGGGGGCAAACAGGCTGGCAGCAGAGTGGTTAGGGGCAATCAGGAAGGCAGGCAGGCAAGCAGTTGGGAGCCAGCAGTCCTGGATTGTAAGAGGGATGTTCGACTGCCCGTTTAGGCCCGATCCCATCGGGCCTAAACGGGCAGTCGGACATCCCTTGAGGGGTCCCATATTGGAGAGGGTACAGGCTGGGCTGAGGGACAACCCCCCTCCGTGCACGAATTTCGTGCACCGGGCCTCTAGTAAAAATATAATAAAAAACAGTAAGTGCCATCTTATACAAAATAAAATATTCCTATAACCCTTTTCAGAACTGTGGTCCTCCAGAGCAGCGGTCGCCAACCGGTGATCCGTGACGTCCGAAAGGTTGGCGACCACTGCTCCAGAGGTCCCGGGACTTGTGACATAGTGCTCATCATGAATGTTTTCCACAGAATTTCTAAGGCAAAGGGACAGAGAAGACAATCCCACTATCAAGACTCACACCAAAAAAAAAAGACTCACACCAAGTATTTTTTTAATATATTTTATTGATTTTTTTACTGAGAGGAAGGGAGAGGGATAGAGAGTTAGAAACATCGATGACAGAGAAACATCGACCAGCTGCCTCCTGCACACCCCCTACTGGGGGGGTGCCGGCAACCAAGATACATGCCCTTGACCGGAATTGATCCTGGGACCTTTCAGTGAGCAGGCCGATGCTCTATCCACTGAGCCAAACTGGTTAAGGCTCACACCAAGTATTACATGAGTGGATAAAGACAGAACATCAATCAGCATGTGGACAAAGTGAATTTAATCTTAACCAGACCAGGAAAATGTTACAGCTTTCATTACTACGTATAAACTGTAAGGATGACTGATGAAGCAGAATAGAATGAGAAGGACAAAAAGCTTCTTCTGCCCTAACTGGTTTGGCTCAGTAGATAGAGCATTGGCCTTCGGACTGAAGGGTCCCAGGTTTGATTCCGGTTGTGGGCACATCCCC